>NC_060126.1:396305499-396608529 GCF_021461395.2 Schistocerca americana | reverse complement strand
CCCCCGGCGTCCATAATTGCTACAAAGTGGCTCCAGGAACACTGTTCTGGCCAACAAATTCCCCAGACATAAACGTTATTGAGCGTTTCTGGGAGGCCTTGCAACATGCTGTTCAGAGGATATCTCCACCCCTTCGTACTCTTGCGGATTTATGGACACTCCTGCAGGATTCATGGTGTCATTTCCCCCTAGCACTACTTCAGACATAAGTCGAGTCCATGCCACGTCGTGCTGCAGCTCTTCAGCGTAATTCTGTTGAGCCCAGTTCCACATCAACTGCATGGGATTAAAACTGTTTTGTAAGCTACAGTATCTGATCAAACGTATAAGGACTCCCCTCACTAACGCGAAACCGGCACAAGATGTCACGAAAGGCGGACGCGCCAGTGTAGGAGGAGATGTGGAGTATTGTCATGTGAAGTATTGTGTTATCAGCAGACGAGCTGTAATATAGGAGAGCTCTTGACTTCGAATGTGGACTAGTCACTGGATGTCACCTGAGTGACAAACCGATCATCTGTATTTCAACCCTTCTAAAGCTGCCCAAGACGACTGTTGATGACGTCACTGTGAAATGGAAATGCGAAGGAACAACCGTAGCTAAACGAACACCCGGCAGAGCTCATGCACAGACGGGTAGGGACCGTCGAGTACAACGTAGGGTGGTTGAAAAAATTAGCATGATATCAGCGGAAGGAATCACTCGCGAATTCCAAAGTGCCACAAACATCCAGCTAGCAAAATGACTGTGTATAGGGAGATGAAAGATTGGAGTGCAACAGTCAAGAAGACCTCATGAGCGGCATGTTTCTGTGGCCAGTGCTAAGCGACGCTTGAGGTTGTGTGGAGAGCGATGCCACTGCACACTGGCTGACTGTCTGCCTCCACAGCTCGGCGGTAGCATTACCGCGTACTACGCTAGGGGGCCCTGGTTCGATTCCCGGCAGGGGACTGGGTTTGTGTGTCCATCATCATTTTCATCATCACTGGCACGCAAGTCACCGAAGTGGCGTGAACTAAAAAACTTGCAATATAACGGCCGAGCCCCAAAGGGGATATCCCGGCCTATAAATGCCATACGATCATTTCATTCACTGGTGAAACGCCCGCTAAATCACGCAGGGCTAACAGGTAATTAGGATTGTGGAAAGGGCCAAGGATTCATTTCACAATAGTAATTTATTATCATTTGGTTCACAAATACACTTTTGAAAGAATTAAATTTTTCTTCGTGGCTAAAGGCCTCCAAACAGATGCTTTAGAGTAAGTTCAATTTTGAAAAGACATGACACAGTTAAATTTACGAATAAGATAAATCGTATACATATGTGAGATGAGCATGCTGAGCGGCTGAAGACCGCCGGATTAAATCTTCAGAATTCTAAATATACTATGATGATTACTGAAGGCAGAAGGCCACAACGTTTTAAGATGCTAAAAGGGCTGATGGGCCGCAAGGTGCACAGAAAGTGATAAACAAACGCAATAAGATGGCTGAAGGCCGCAAGGTTAAATTCTGAAAATTAAGGAAATGTATATATTGCAACAATCGGTAAAACAAGTTTACAAATTTCCTTTTGCAACACCAACGGCGGAAGGTCCACAATAACTTGTAAAATCTTTCAGAGGAGATTACAATAACCTTTCAAGAGCAGAAGGCAATAATATTTAGACTTGAAGGAAACTCTGAGAACATGTTTCCAGGGCTGAAGGCCCTCAATTAACTTTGCCCAATTGAAAATATGAAATACAGTAAAGCCCCAAAAAATCTTTTAAAATAAATTACAACAACATTAACTCTGCCAAAGAATAATTAAGGCAACAGCACTCAGGAGCCTCCAGGGGATCGGTCTGCCCTCCTTCACTTAGGCAAGACAGGTGGTGAGCCCAACTACATTCGATTCGTCCGAACCCAACCAAGGGACAGTCACGGACCGACCGACCAACCGCTTCTACATCTACATCTACATACATACTCCGCAATCCACCATACGGTGCGTGGTGGAGGGTATCTCGTACCACAACTAGCATCTTCTCTCCCTGTTCCACTCCCAAACAGAACGAGGGAAAAATGACTGCCTATATGCCTCTGTACGAGCCCTTATCTCTCTTATCTTATCTTTGTGGTCTTTCCGCGAAATATAAGTTGGCGGCAGTAAAATTGTACTGCAGTCAGCCTCAAATGCTGGTTCTCTAAATTTCCTCAGTAGCGATTCACGAAAAGAACGCCTCCTTTCCTCTAGAGACTCCCACCCGAGTTCCTGAAGCATTTCCGTAACACTCGCGTGCTGATCAAACCTACCAGTAACAAATCTAGCAGCCCGCCTCTGAATTGCTTCCATGTCCTCGCTCAATCCGACCTGATAGGGATCCCAAACGCTCGAGCAGTACTCAAGGATAGGTCGTATTAGTGTTTTATAAGTGGTCTCCTTTGCAGATGAACCACATCTTCCCAAAATTCTACCAATGAACCGAAGACGACTATCCGCCTTCCCTACAACTGCCATTACATGCTTGTCCCACTTCATATCGCTCTGCAATGTTACGCCCAAATATTTAACCGACGTGACTGTGTCAAGCGCTACACTACTAATGGAGTATTCAAACATTACGGGATTCTTTTTCCTATTCATCTACATTAATTTACATTTATCTATATTTAAAGTTAACTGCCATTCTTTACACCAATCACAAATCCTGTCCAAGTCATCTTGTATCCTGCTACAGTCACTCAACGACAGCACCTTCCCGTACACCACAGCATCATCAGCAAACAGCCGCATATTGCTATCCACCCTATCCAAAAGATCACTTATGTAGATAGAAAACAACAGCGGACCTACCACACCTCCCTGGGGCACTCCAGATGATACCCTCACCTCCGATGAACTCTCACCATCGAGGACAACGTACTGGGTTCTATTTCTTAAGAAGTCTTCGAGCCACTCACATATTTGGGAACCAATCCCATATGCTCGTACCTTAGTTAGGAGTCTGCAGTGGGGCACCGAGTCAAACGCTTTCCGGAAGTCAAGGAATACGGCATCCATCTGATACCCTTCATCCATGGTTCGCAAGATATCATGTGAAGGCTGAAGGCCCTCAATTAACCTTGTCCAACTGAAAATATAAAATACAGTAAAACCCCAAAAAAACCTTTTAAAATAAATTACAACAACATTAACTCTGCCAAAGAATAATTAAGGAAACAGCACGACGGAGTACACGAGAATTCAAGGCCCCCAAAAAGTTACAAGTATTACTATCCCCAAACAAACGTGTATGTGAAACGAGCTGCCAAAACAACACACGATGTTTGGCAGCAACAACCGGTGAGGAAAAGACACTGCCTAAAAATAGCGTTAGCGACCAGGGCAAGTAACCAGAACACTAACAGCCACAAGGCAGAAAACTCCGCTGGTGCACTTAACTATGGACAAATTATTTTAATCAGTTTCACCTGACGGCGGCTACCTCGAACACTTCACTCGTTGTTGCTCACAGGAAAACTTACACAACAGCAACGCTGGAACCAACAACGTAATGCCCAAAATCACTCAACCTTCACGCCCAGGGACGACGAGCGACGATACTCGTATCGATCAGAAGCTCCAGACAGACTCCGACACTGCGAAGAGACCGCCAGCGGCCCAGTAGACTACGCCACACGGATATGTCATCGGACCAACCGACCGACCAACAATTCACCAAAGGTCAGGCCCGGCTTAAGTGATGCGTGGCGGCAATGGTCGGGCGAGCCATGTCGACGCAGACCTCACAGCTCCAACCCGACTGCACTAGTGCCGCATTGCAACTCCTCGACTGGCAGGTCTGGACTGCTTTCCAGACGCGTTCCAAGTGACTGGCAGACCTTAACTCGCGACACGAACTCGCCATCCGAACTGGCTTACGACCAGGCCCCCATAATCGCACGAGTGGTCAACTGTGAACAGCGGACAAATTGAATAGCTGGTCGGCGGCCATTAGAGTGGTAAACTGACGCGCGGAGTTCGAATGTTTATACATCGCTTTTGGTTATAAAATGCCTTTCCTTGAGTCAGATCACAAACATAATGCCTCATTTAAATACGTTACTACAATATACTTTTTAATTTATGAACAAACAGCAACTAGTCACTGTTTATGAATTTATCTTACGTACTACATGGAATCTGCCGTAGCTAAAAGTTATGTACTGGACACCTAGCATTTTTTGTAGTTCATTTACGATAGATGTACGCAAAATGCATCAAAATATTCGAAGATTTGCCCCACTATGTTAATAGATTTTTCTGACTCTACCTTGCTTTAGATTTTATGACGAGAAGTGCGTTATATATGGCATAGTGCTTTGGCAACTCACGACCAAATTATCAAGTTTCAACCTAACCTAGACCATGAAAACACTACCGATCAGCCAGCTACAACAAACAAGACTTCAGGCAGGCATCCAGTATCGCACTAGTCAAAATATTTACTTTCGAAGATGTACACTTCAGTTTATATGTGTGGTGTTTTCATCATTTTCTGAGCAGCTTCATAGCCCCACAGAATGAAAAATGTGAAATAAACAAACATTTGCACAAGTACTGTCAAAAATAACAGTTACTGTTCAAAAATGTAAAGGCAGTAACGTATCACTTCTGAAAATGTAAGTCCCTGATCTAATCTGGAGTTACAGCATGTTGAGTAATTTACACTTTCTGTTATACATGAACCTCTATGAAGGTTAGACTTACAGCATACAAACAATATTTACTTTCTACTGTCCCTGAAGAATAGTAATACCCACCTCCCTATGAAGGCTATCCAATTTTAGCTTATGAAAATTTTTTATTTCTTAACTGCATGATAACATCTCACTTACCTAGGTAAAAGAAAGGTCATCCGCAGTGATAGTAAAACAGTAGTTGATAGTTTTACGGAAAAAGTGACTGCTCTGAATAATGAATCAAAGTTCAACCAGCAAAAAATTAACCCTGCTGCTATTGCTACTAAGTTATAACCAGCAAAGTTTTATTGTAGTTTTCAGTCAAAAGTTTGTAATATATTCCAGACAAATGCAGCAAACTGTTTCATGAAACTTCAAGATTTTTTATTCAAAGTTTACAAATGAAAAGCATTCTAATTTTAAACCACTTTATTATTGATTAAGGAACAAAACAGATTTATTAAAGTGTTGCATCAGCATTTCTGTGTGAAGGGTAAAATTGTAACTACCTGCTACATGATGCAATCTGATTTTCATATAACACGAAATTATGGTCCTTAATAATAGTACAAAATGATTTTCTGGCAGTAAATTGTCTCTGGCATGGACATTTAATTCTTCAAATACACTGAAGTGCTGTAGTTTCTCCAGTACTTTAATTTCCACTACAAGTTTAGTATTGCCTGTAGGTGGCTTTCCTCCATTTACAGCTTGTATTTCTCTTAAAATAATTTCGCACTGGGTACTATTACAACACTATGTGAAGGTATTGTCAAACTTCCATTATTTTTCCTTCTTAAAAACTTGTTATACATTAAATCATCGTAATTTCTAAAAAGGGAAGAAACACATTTTGAACACATTACAACATTTTTCAAATGCTGCACAACAATATTTTCTGAATATTCTGTCAGGATGGAGGGTGACTGAATATAGTCATGGTCTGGTATGTGGGACCAATTTTCATTCAAGTCAGATACAAGGCCTATATCAATATCATTCATCCAACTTTTTGAAAATAAAATGGGATCAAACCACATTTCTTGAAACGTATCCTTTTTCCAAGACAATAATGGAGTTACAGATTCTGATGAGCAGTTCCCAGTGCTTTTGCATTTTATCTCATTCCTCACTAATAGTTGCCTATAAGTAGAACGGAACTGCAAAGCAGAAGGATTATTATTGCAACCAAACCTACCTTTTATCATGCAGAAAAACATCTCTATATGATCTTGGCTGAATTTATACATCAACAAATATTTGAGGTAATCAGTCTCAACAAGATCAACAAACAGCCCCCTAATACTGTGGATGTTGCATAAGAATCCTATTATTGGAGTTTTACGCATTGTCTTATAGATCTCTTTTTCCAGTAATATCTTTCAAACCCAATACATAAGATTCTGCCTTTGATAGAAAATGCTCCCAGATGGATTTGTTTGAGACTTGTAAAGCAGGTCTGAATGTGTGTAGTTGTAATCTGGTTTCACAACTTCTCTCAATGGAACAGTTGTTGAGTTTTATTTTTTCATGCATTTTCTTGGACAAATGGAAATTCAACACAACAAGGAAAACACAATTTAGGCACAGTATCATCAATTCACTGTCTGAGAAATCTGTAAAATAGTTGGATAACATATGATCCAAAGCCTACTAAGTGCAACAGTGTGCTTCAAAGTAAACATATTACCAAATAGCTTATCTTCATAAGCTATTTGGTAATATCTTTAAAGTCTCGGTAGCATAGTGCTGAACAAAAAAGTAAGTGTGTGTGTGTGTGTGTGTGTGTGTGTGTGTTTTGAAATGTGCTTTTTTCTGTAAATACTAAGCATATAGTTGAAGTTATAATCATATGTGTAGTATAACCCTTATACTGTGCTTATCATAATGTTTATTGTGTTTAAATCATGAAACAAGCAACTAACTAATTATCATAAGACTGTTTTGTTCTTCACCCTCCTATTTTAGTAATGTTGATAAATATTTCTGTTTTAGACAAATACACCACGTACCTCTTAAACTTCTACAAGCAACTAGTTCCACTGCCACAGCTGAACAAGAAATGGAAGCAGACCCCACAACAAGTACTGGTAGTGTTAACAACCATCACATTTATTCACTGCCAAAAGTCCAAGGACATACAAAAGACAGTGTAGTGAAATAATAGAAAAGAAGGATTGTGTGATTAGAAGCATACGAAAACAATTGTATGCAAAGAAAGTGAAGTGTGAAAGGCAAGAAGAGAAAATAAAGTGTTTAAAGGAGCTTGTGACTGATTTGCAAGCCACAAAATTAATCAGTGAGAGAACTGCTGGCCTAATTGAGGAGACTTTTTCCGATGTCTCTGTAGAATTATTTAGGAGAATGTTTCATGGCAAGAACAATAAATACTCTGAAAAACTGAAGTCATTTTCATTAACTTTGTATTTTTATTCTCCATGTGCATATGAATACGTGCGTAGCTCATTACACTTAGCTTTGCCACATCCAAATACTCTAAGATGCTGGTGCAACTCTGTAGATGGAAAGCTAGGGTTTACTGCTGAAGCATTTTCAGCACTTTCAGAAAGAGCAAAGCAGGTAAATGGTGATGTTTACGTTTGTTTAACATTTGATGAAATGTCGATTAAAAAAAATACTAGACTGGGATGGGAATCAATTCATAAGGTCATGTTGACAAAGGTTTTGGGGTTCAGAATGAAGAGATAGTGGAAGCCAAAGAAGCATTGGTGCTTCTTGTTGTGGGTGTAAGCACTTATTGGAAAATCCGAGTTGCATATTTTTTAATTAATAGCATGTCCTCTGAAGAAAAGTTTGGTGTGGTGCAGAATGCACTCAGACACTTGCACGAAGTTAATGTGAAGTGTGTGGGCCTCACAATTGATGGTCTAAACACAAACTTGACACTTGCCTCAAAACAAGGAGAAATTAGAAATGTTAACCATTTGTAGCCTTACTTTTTGCATACCAGTACTGCCGAAAAAGTATTTATATTGCTTCATGCCTGTCATATGTTAAAATTAGTAAGAAATTTATTTTCAGATATGAAAGTGATGATAGATGTGCATGGAAATGTCATCAAGTGGGAACACATAGTTGCATTAGAAAAATTACAGTGTCAGGAGTGCCTAGTTTTGGGTAACAGATTGAAAAGAAATCATGTTACATTTCAGAGAAGAAGATGAAAATAAAATTAGCTGTAGAAGTGCTTAGTTCCTCATTTTGTACAAGCCTAAGATACTTAAGTGAAGACCTACAACTTGATACCTTTGAAGATGCTAAATGTACAGCAGATTTTTGTGAAATGTTTGATAGGCTACTTGACATTTGCAATTGCAAACATTTATGGCGGGTCATGGCCCATCGAACATAGGCCCGTGTGAGGTGGAGGTTACACCATTAAGTTGAGTAACGGTTTAGACTTTGTACAAATGTACTGTTTGTGTTTTCCTTTTTTTCGTTTATAAATGTATAGCTATGGTGTTCTTTTAATCATTGACAAAGGTCTTCTTAGGCACTTGTGGGTTTTATTGTTCTGAAGAAGGTGTAGTTATCTACGCCGAAACCTAGGTTAAGACTAGGTGTTATTTTGCAATCGAGGCTGGTTTCTAGTTTCTTAATACATTAACCAACGGTTGCTGACGCGCTGCGATGTTGAAAGTTCCTAAAAACCTCTATCCCTATTTACAGGGATGCTTGCTAATTTAATCTCAACTGCCTCTTTAATAACACTGTACCAACAGCTGGACGTGCATGCCAATATCTCGGTGTTGTTGTGTAACATAGTGTGACCACTATCCAAGCAATGTTCGGCAATAGCAGATCTACTTGGGTGCTGTAATCGTGTGCGCCGTTTATGCTCTGTACATCCACGGTCCTGATTCACCAATATATGCCATGCCACAGCTACAAGGAGTGCGAAACACACACATCTTACGCAAACCAAGATCATCCTTAACGGAGCCTAAAAGCGCTCTAATTTTAGATGGAGGTCGGAAAACACATTTCTCATCGTGTTTCCGTGAAATACGACCGATCTTATTGGAAGTGCTTCCAACGTAAGGCAAAAAAGACAGTAGACTTAGGTGTCGACTAAGTATTATCATCAATCACCCGATGCGCAGTTGGTCGATAGCGCAACGCACGTTCAATCTGTCTTTCACTATAACCATTTTGACGAAACGTAGCTTCTAGGTGGGACAGCTCAGCTGGCAAAGTCTCACTGTCGGAAATGACATGTGCCCTGTGTACCAAGGTACGAATTTGCCTGTACATCGCTTGTCCGTTGCAGTTTGCCTTGAAAATGGCGGGGTGTGCTCCCCCCGAAATATCGGCAGAGATGATTGAGTTAAGGTTTCTGATCATCAGACTTTGCGCCAATATTCTGGATTGAATTCGAAGACCCCGCAGTGTGTCATGGAGTGAGGTCATGTGGCACTGTCGGTCGTGATAGGTCCGTCAGCTGGGGATGTGAAGCTCGGCGGATATCTGACTGCTCCTCGGGAGAAGTTGGACTGGTGCCGTTTTTAACCCTTTCGCCTCTCTCTGTAGTCATTAGCACAGCACAAACACGACACTGAAACTCAGAATGCACAGTCACGTTTACTAAACAGACATGCTTAAGACACCTTTCTAACATTTCGCGAAGGAAAGGTGCTATTGTGGGCGAAGAAACAAAGCGTTTCCAGTACGGTAACCCTCGACGTTTCTCATCCCTGCTTCTCCTCAGCGGTTAAAAGTGTCGTACCCTTAGTTGCCATTTCACGCGATACGTTAAGAAAGACTGGGCGTTTGTTCTCCTTGTTCGTCTGAGCGAGAGCGGCGGGGAACGACCGCAGTTGCTCGCCGAGCACTTGGGCGGCCATGCGGGCAGCCAGGAAGAAGAGCGCTAGCTAGACCAGAGGTGTGCTCCGCTCGCTGCGCCGAGGCGGATGCAGCCCACTTCGGCGTTCGCACTCATGCTGCTTTCCCTAAAAACCTCCCAAACCTGTCATCTGCGAGGGAATGTCGTGGTTCTAAAAACACATGAAATTTGTCTATACAGCCTGTCCCAGGACGAATGGTCAGTATTTGGGGATAACGCAGAAACCATCATTCGAAGCAAAAGAGTCTAGCGTACATGGACTCTAAAATGCACACCTTAAGAGCTATCAGCATTTGTTAAGTAGAAGAGTTGTGTTTCACATTAGCGAAGATGAATAAGTGCTCATAGCTCCTAAGGTATGCACTTCAGAGCCCATCTTAACTGCACTTTTTTTTCTTATTTTGATCAACACAATCACCTCTCAAAATATGAAAAACAAAGAGCCCGCAGAAGAAGAAATTTATTTCACAGAATCGAAGATGAAGAAATGATCGTAGCTGCTTAGGTTTTCCTTTTAGAGCCCATATTTACTAGACTTTGTTGCTTCGAATGGATCGTTCCTGTTCTGTCTGGGAATACTAACCACCCCTCCTGTGACACCCTGTATTTTGACAACTACTTTCTGATGTCTGGCGAGCCAGGTAGTTTTTTTCGATTTGGTCTAATAGTTTATCAATAATATTATTGCTCTGCGGCTGGTCCCGACGGAGGTTCGAGTCCTACCGCGGGCATGAGTGTGTGTGTTTGCCCTTAGGATAGTTTAGGTTAAGTAGTGTGAAAACTTAGAGACTGATGACCTTAGCAGTTAAGTCCCGTAAGATTTCACACACATTTGAACATTTTTTGAATAATATTTGAAACATTTTGTGTGTACCTAAAAATGAATTCGAATACAGAACATTTCTCACAAGGGAACCTCCCCATCGCACCCCCCTCAGATTTAGTTATAAGTTGGCACAGTGGATAGGCCTTGATAAACTGAACACAGATCAATTGAGAAAACAGGAAGAAGTTGTGTGGAACTGTGAAAAAATAAGCAAAATACACAAACTGAGTAGTCAATGGGCCACATAAGCACCATAATGGTGTATGTGAGATTAGGAGCGCCGTGGTCCCGTGGTAGCTGGAGCACGAGAGGTCCTTGGTTCAAGTCTTCCCTCGATCGAAAGTTTTAATTTCTTTATTTTTGCATAGTTATTATCTGTCCGTTCGTTCATTGACATCTCTGTTCACTGTAATAAGTTTACTGTCTGTGTTTTGCGACCGCATCGCAAAACCGTGCGATTAGTAGACGAAAGGACGTGCCTCTCCAATGGGAACAGAAAACATTTGTCGCAAGGTCATAGGTCAACCGATTCCTCCACAGGAAAACACATCTGATATATTCTATACGACACTGGTGATGGCATGTGCGTCACATGACAGGAATATATTGTCGACCCACCTAAGTTGTACACTTGGCGAATGGGTAAAAAGATTCTTCTACCTTGCCCGATTTAGGTTTTCTTGTGGATGTGATAATCACTCCCAAAAAAGTGATGAAAACATAAGAGTTTGTCACATAAACTGAAAATAAAAAATTAAACTTTTCACTCGATGGAAGATTTGAATCTAGGACCTTTCGTTCCGCAGCTGCTCACGTTACCACGAAACCACGGCGCTCCTACGTTCCAACCGTCCTTAATGTTGCCTATCTTCCCTTGAACTACTCAGTTTGTATATTTTGCTTATTTTTTCATAGTACCACACAACTTCTTCCTGTTTTCTCAATTGATCTGTGTTCAGTTTTTCAAGGCCTATCCACTGTGCCAACTTATAACTAAATCTGAGGGGGGTGCGATGGGGAGGGTCCCTTGTCAGTTACGATTGTTTTACGATTTCAGATCGTCATTAACGATTAAACGACGGTAATATCGGTCTTGAAATGCAGTTGGCGAAGAAACTCAATGTAGGACAATAGTCTCTAGTTAGTTAAGCAAGTTAAAATGAGCTATTCTTTCTCAGTGACGAATTTCATGAATGACGCCCGAGAACAGCTCTTACTGACGAAAATATTTTCGCTGTTCGAGCGATACCTTAAGAAGACACGGATATTCAGCTGGTGCGTTTCTGGTACCAGTTTCCTTTGATCGTCATTTTGATCTTTGAGTCGACTTCGATGCTTCTTTGTCTTGTGCTCATCTTCGGCGGTGTGGATTTACCGGCAGCGAGTGCGCTCTGCTGGGGAGGTGTGTCGGGATCGGCGGTGAGTGAGAGTCACGTGGGACTGTGTACCTAGGCCGGACGGCAAGAGGACGAATCGGACAACGAAGGAGCGGGGCCAGCGGATACGGCGTGTTGAGTCGTCAGGGCAGATCCACCGCCCATGGTGATTTGGTTTTCCTAGAGGTGGGAAGGGCAAGCTCCTTCGAGTCTGTTACAAGCTACGCCGGCCGATTGAATTGGGAGTCGCCGAGTTGCTTCGGTGGGTTGCGTGCGGCTTAATTGATTATGCCAGTGTACTAAAAATCCTTTGGAATTGTTTTAGTTGTTTATCACTTATCTCGGTGTCGTGACTATCTTGACGGCAGTTGAGGAAGTGTGGCTACGCCCAACCAACCGACATGAAGCGTGGTTGAAGACGTAGCTAGAAGTGCAACGAATAGTGAGTAAGTCCGGCTCTGGCGTTTTAAGGCGCCCCGAGATACGTCCTCTATTCTACCTTGTAGTTCATTTGGTAGTTTGCCGTGTAAATGTACGCCGAGATAATTCTTGTCATCTTAACTTTAGGGCATGATTTTTAGCGAACTTGTTAATCAAAGCTTAAGGGCTGGCACTGCCCAAGTAACTAACGGTGGCTAATTTGTTTCTATTCAGTTGTATTAATCACCTGTTCTCTAGATAAGATTGTGTAGTTTATGCCTCAGAATATTGTCTGCCGTTGATGTGTGTTGCGTTACAGATAATTGGCAGCAGTCGACGCGAGCATACTGCGAGCAGAGCACCACGGGGGCAGAGATGTTTATGGCCCTGTCCTCTCCTTTACATCTTGGGTTATGTTGTCACCGTTGTGTGATTCCATCTTTCCGGTTCAACTGCAGTGCAAAGTTTAGTACATTTCTATGTCATTTCCTGTCTCGTGGATCTCTCGTATTGATTTGAATCCTTGGTCTGCTCGCGTCTATCTCTAATTCACACGCAATATTGAAGCAACCTCATTTTAGGGGTGTTGTCATATGGTCATGTTCTAGTTGTAATCATTCTAAGAATATTGTTGATTAATCAACTGAGTAGGTAAATTTGAAGATTGGTTTGGCCAAAATTAAAGCACCTCGTTAATTGTTTTACTCATTTGTATATAGTCTTGTTTAGGAAAGTTGGCTAGCCAACCTTAAAAGATCTGTGTTCTTACCATTAATTTGTTCCTCAGCTCATTGGAAGTAATGAGAGTTCTGATGGGAATTGTATAGACATTTGTACTATTTAAGTAAAGCTTTACCTAAGTATATTTACCTAGTCGTATTCAAATTTCAAGTTTTATGGGTCTTGGTCCGGTTAAAGAAATTTATTTGTTATTTGTCCGAGTAATCTGGCCTTTTAAGGTAATCTCCTGTATTATTGTGATTGCGATTTTATAGTGCTTTTGATTGTAATAAAATATGTAGCAACTACAACGGATTACTACTGTTATTTTAGTGTGTCACCACCATTACACATTTCAGATATTTTATGAATTTATTCTGGCCTCATTAGGCATTAGAGTAAGTTAAATCCAACACATTTTACGTTAACAGCTACACGTGAGCGAAAATTGTTGTCACTGTATTCCACATAAACTGACTCCTAATCAAAAACAACGCACTGACTGGTCGAGAAAAACACAGGAAAAATTCCAACGCTGCACTTCAAATCTGGTATTGGAAGTAGTAACATCTGAAAGCTACAGAGTCGACGCTTCTTTTGTACTATGTCGTACGAACACCTATGTAATTACGTCACAAGTAATCGCTGCTATGTGCCCTGGCAGTAAGCAATACTTCTAATACCCTTTTATAAGAAGTATATCCTGATAGCGACCAATGTTTCAAAAACTGAATGAGTAAACAACACGTACATTTGTGCATAAGTGACGAAATGTGACTACGTATATAGGCCCTGCGCATAAATCAGATGTTACCTCTCTTCAGCAACTGCGTGCCATATAGCATCTGAACTGGCTACTGATCAATAGAACCAGATGTCTTTATTAAGTTGAAAGTATCCTTGACAGTAAAAAAAAAACTGAGCCACTGATGAATGCAACCAACATAACGAAACTGTGGCGTAGGTCCTCTAAACGTCGAAACCCTCTCGGGTGCAGTCGTTTGGCTATACACAATGGTTACCACAAGATATCACTACAGAATACTGCTCATTATGGCAGTCAATCCAGATTAAACTCATACCGCGATACAACAAATATTAGAAAACACGTTATTAGAGATCAGATGGCCCCTAAGCTCGTAAATTGAACTTCACTACAGTAAGTGACACTTCAGAAGTCTTCTCGATGACGAGTTGTTGTTCGTGATCAAAATTTGAACCCACTGTTACCCGAACAAACCTTGCGTGTCTAATCAAGACTCGACAAGGCATAAAGACACGTAAAATATCGAAATGTTCACAAGTATCAGTGTACAGGGTCGAATACCCAAACCAGGAAATAAATGAAGAAACGTTTAACACGGCACCGGGAACCCCATGAAGCTTATATGGCCCCTGAGAAGTAATCACAAAAGGTATGTACCAAAGTGCAACGCGCAAGTGTGGAACACCATGAAATAAAGTTGTGGTGATGGATGGGGAGTAGAACTCAGTACCTACACGAATTGTTAACTAAGTAGAATCAGATATCAGATGTTATATACGTTCACCAATAGCATGAAATGACGACAGAAATGATTTTTACCTTCCAGGGATTCGAATTCAGTACCCTACATTATTGTCTTACAGCAATGAACGGACATGAAATATATACTATTTCTTCACCAGTAGCGACATGATCACATGTTCGGCTAGAGGTAACGCAACATATGGTTCTGTGTTATCTGGGACTCCAACCCCGCGCATGTTAGTCGTTGTTGACCCAACACGAAGAGGTGTCAACTATCAAATTCTCTCTCTTTTACTAGTAGTTAGGATAGCGCCGCTCGTAGAAATCTGGTGAGCTTGGTATCTTGAGGAAACAACGAAATGATGGGACGGTATAACCTTGAAGGGTTCAGGTGAAAATTGGAATCGGAGCTCGAATCACTGTCCAGTGCCAATATTTTCAAAATCTCAAGCTCACTTAAAATACGAAATGAACGTCTTATGACCGTACATGACAACTGATTTGTGAACTAAACCAACACTGCTAGTGTAAGAAAACTTAAGAGAGACAGAATTTCTCCAAATCGTGACTTCCTTCTCAGACAGCCAGAACTATTCCAATTCTGTTCCAGTCAGTATTGAATGGACATGTATAATGTTGTTTTGGAACCGTGGCACAGTCCTGCGGGAACTGAACCCACACCTAAGCCTTTACAAACTAGCCCCAGTCCAACCAACTACCGAATTTGACATTATTTAGCATCATCTTTTTGTCACAACGGGGTTCACAGCACACTGTGAGAGAAGTATTGACTTCCACTTGAGCTGCTGCTGTGAATAACCTATTCGTGGTCTATTACTCAACATCATGCAGTACGGACGCAAAGCCGTGATATCAAGCCCATCCTTTTCCTTTGTTATTTAAGCCATATTCCGTCAGTCTGCTGAGAGCATCAGTCTAACAGAACGTCAGAAACAGTTTCGTTCACTTTCTAACCAGCCAGAAATAGAAAAATCTTGAAGATACGTGTTTGCGAAAGGCCTCGTGACTCGTGTCTGTCATGGCAACACCAATTCCAGCGCCATCAGCCAGCGGCCGCTTCATACAGACCGGCGTCCGTCAAAGTGATCGCGATGCGTCGGACATAGAGCCTACGATCTCCAGCGTTCTGCGCTCGATTTAGCAAGTGTAACACTATGTAACGTTGCGTATGATATAATACTATGATTCAGTATGCTCTGTGACGATTTTGTATGGCGTGTTGCTATAATCGTTCACTCATGCTCATAAATTAAGGATAATTGCAGAATGTGGTGCCACACAACGTGGCACTACAGAAGACTGTCGCTAATAGTATAGGCACATACGGAACACACACGACACAGATCTGTAAGTCCACGGTATTGGTGATAAGTTGAGAAAATCGTCCCTAAACACATGTGCTACAAAACGCTACTGTTTCCTGCGCATGTACCCCGACATCAATGTGGGATATTTTCACCATGCACACGTGCACAGGCCGCACAACGGGTTGGCATACTCTGGATCAGGTGGTCGAGCAGCTGCTGGGGTATAGGATCATTCTTGCACCAGTGCCCGTTGGAGCTCCTGAAATGTCGTGGGGGTTTGAAGACGTGCAGCGATACGTCGACCGAGAGCATCCCAGACGTGCTCGATTGGGTTTAAGTCTGGAGAACAGACAGGCCACTCCAGTCGCCTGATGTCTTCTGTTTCAAGGTACTCCTCCACGATGGCAGCTCGGTGGGGCCGTGCGTTATCATCCATCACGAGGAAGGTGGGACCCACTGCGCCCCTGAAAAGGCGGACTTACTGGTGCAAAATGACGTCCCGATACACCTGAGCTGTTACGGTTCCTCTGTCAAACACATGTAGGGGTGTACGTGCACCAATCATAATCCCACCCCACACCATCAAACCACAACCTCCATACAGGTCCCTTTCAAGGACATTAAGGGGTTTGTATCCTGGTTCATGCCAGATGAAAACCCGGTGAGAATCACTGTTCAGGCTATACCTTGGCTCGAACCTGAACATAACCTGGGACCACTGTTCCAATGACCATGTACTGTGTTCTTGACAACAGGCTTTACGGGCTCTCCTGTGACCAGCGGTCAGTGGAATGCACCTAACGGGTCTCCGGGCGAATAAACCACGTCTTTTCAGTCGTCTGTAGACTGTGCGTCTGGAGACAACTGTTCCAGTGGCTGCGGTAAACTCCCGAGCAAGGCTACCTGCAGTTCACCGTAGCCGTCTGCGGGCACTGATGGTGAGATATCGATCTTCTTGTAGTGTTGTACACTGTGCACGTCCCATACTGTAGCGCCTGGACACGTTTCCTTTCTGCTGGAGTCGTTGTCATAATCTTCTGATCACACTTTGTGGCACACGGAGGGCCCGTGCTACGACCTGCTTTGTTTGACCAGCCTCCAGTCGCTCAAGTATTCTACCCCTCATAACGTCATCAACACGTGTTCTTTCAGCCATTTTCAACACACAGTCACCATTAGCACGTCTTAAAACGTCTGCACACTTAGTCATTGCACTGTACTCTGACATGCACCAACACACCTCTCCATATGTGGACTGCTGCCAGCGCCACCGTGCGACGACCACAGGTCAAATGCACCGCATGGTCATAACCCTAGGTGATTTAAACCGGCAAACCGCCCACCAGAGCGTTGTTTCAACATATATCAGCATTATCCTTAATTTATGAGCATGAATATATTTAACTATGGTCTTACTTTGTTCAAGTTTGTAGTATAGCCCGTTCCATGACAAGCTAGAATATTTCTCGTTTTTGACGTTATGAGGAGCCTCGTTTATGCATTAGAAACGGAGGCTAAAACGGTGTAAACTCTAATATTTATGACGTTGTGTTGTGTTTGTCTTTAATAAAATAGTGAAAGCAATGGTGGAAATTCGAAACACCTGTGCCCTGTATGGATGAATGCTATCGAGAAAGTCAAGTGTGTCGTTTCAAGTACGATCGTTTTGAGACAGATTAACACATTCAGAAAGACAAACAGGCGTTGACGAAGGACATTTCTGCAATTTACTACTATGGTCAATGACAGTGTATCTGATAATTGGCAAGTGTGGCGACCAATTAACCTACGTGCGACACTTGCCTTCAGTAGTGATATTGAGGTTAAAAGAAAGCGAGATTAGGTGCGAAGCAGAATCTCCAAGTGGGAAGGATAGGGAAAGAAGTTGTCTGTGCCCTTTCAAAAGACTAATCCTGGCATAGATTTATGAAGATCACCGTAAACCTAAATAATTGCAGCCTGAAAGTGATTTGAAGTATTGTATGGTAAATTCATAACAAGAAAATAGTGAGTAAACCATAACAAACACTATCTCAAATAATGGCCTGTATATGTCCCAAAATGTATTGTTGTCGATATACAGCTGACGGCACAAAGACGATGTATTGTTGATATGCTTCACAGGGATGTGTCTTTCGCATTTGACATTTGTTACCAGCAAATGAGATGCCTTGCTGTCGCAGAGTAACAAATGCGACCTGGTAGAAGGAGCTCGGTTGTCAAACAGGCCTACCGCATGCCTTTCAATCTGGCACTCGCATGTGTTTACCTTTCTCGCTCCTTATCGATCAACCACCAAGAAAGTTAGTTTTGTTTTCTTTTACGAGGGTGAGTCAAATGAAAACCTTAAATTTGTGATAGCAAATCGAAATTTCGCGCCGTTATCCTGTAAGTTGGTAAGCGTGCTACAAGCAGCGTGCAGAATGGCCTGTAGGTGGCAGCATAGTGCAGATGCACACACACCGTCGCAGTATCAGTATAAAGATGGCCACCCACTTGCGACTTGCACCAGGGAAGAACAACGTTCTGTTATTCGGTTTTTGCGTAGCGAAGGTGTGAAACCTATTGAAATTCATCGACGAATGAAGGTTCAGTACGGTGATGCATATTTGTCACAGCAACAAGTCTACGAATGGAGTAGGAAGTTCTTCAGTGGAAGGCGGTCTTCGTCCAGGTCAGGCACAACGAGTTGTGACTCCACAGAACATAGCAGCAGTTGAAGCCATAGTGAAGGAAAACCGCCGAGTGACACTGAGTGACATGGCAGCATGTTTACAGATTAGTCATGGGTCAGCACACCACATTCTGCACGATGTGCTCCAGTTCCACTAAGTGTCTTGCCACGGCAGCTGACTCCTGAAACGAGAGAACCACGTGTTGATGTTTGTGAAGAACTTGTTCGGCGCTTTAAACGAGAATGTGATGGCTTCCTTGTAAGAATCGTTACTGGGGACGAAACCTGGGTTCACTTCCACCAACCAGAAACGAAGAGGGCGAGCAAGGAATGGCGCCATTCTTCATCACCAAAAACCAAAGAAGTTTCGAACAGAACCATCAGCAGCGAAGGTTATGCTGACTCTCTTTTGGGGCGAAAAGGAGCGTCATTTTGGAGTATTACATGCCTAGAGGGACCACTGTTACCAGTCCATCATACACAGATCTCCTAAAAAATCATCTGCGGCCTGCAATCAAATCAAAGCGACGTGGACTGATGTCACCAGGTGTCCTTTTGCAACATGACGATGCAAGGCCCTACACTGCCCGTACAACAGTTGCAACAATCACAGACCTGCATTTTGAGTGTCTTCCTCATCCACTATACTCAACAGACCTTGCCCCAAGTGATTTCCATATGCTTGGACCACTCAAAGACGCAATGGGAGGAAAGAAGGTTCGTTTTGATGAAGAGGTACGCCACGCGGTGTATGAGTGGTTGCGCAGACTACAAAAAGAATTTTTTTCTAAAGCAATTTATGCACTTTGTAAACGCTGGAGGACTTTCATTGAGCGTGCGGGAGATTAAGTTGAAAAGTGACAGCTTTGAACCACTTCTGCACAATAAATAATATTTAAAAAATATTTAAGGTTTTCGTTTGACTCTTGCTTTGTCGATTGCGCTTTAAAAGTGGCTTAACTCAGAATCAGCACATCGCTGCAAGCATGGGATCGAAAAACTACCAGCGCATCTTCAGACGGTTTTCGATATCAAGGTGGATGGAATATGTTGCTGATAATTTGTCTGATATTTGTGTCTATTTTGCTCAATAAACTAACGGGAAATGCTGTTAATATGCACTACACTAATAAAACTGGTGTCTCATCATAATACTATAAAACGAATGGCTATCTTAATTAAATGTGAAGTCGTTTGACAGACTAAAGTAGCTTTACCGGACTATGACATAAGTACGACAATGTGTCTATGAGAGCAGTTGCTGAAAGAAACACAGTTAACAGAGTGATACGACTTCATTAACAGATTTGTGTATTTTCAGCAGCAACTCTGCAGTATTTTATGTTTCTTACCTCCAGACCTACTGGTTACAAAACACAGCGAGACGCCTTATGATGGCAAAATTTCTAAAGACGTTGTTCTTAGTTCGATGTAGATGTTTTTAGCTCTGTCACAAAGGAGGTAAAATGTTTCTCTTGCAGCCGGCCGAGGTGGCCGAGCGGTTCTAGGCGCTACAGTCTGGAACCGCGCGACCGCTACGGTCGCAGGTTCGAATCCTGCCTCGAGCATGGATGTTTGTGATGTCCTTATCTAGTTAGGTTTAAGTAGTTCTAAGTTCTAGGGGACTTATGACCTCAGCAGTTGAGTCCCATAGTGCTCAGAGCCATTTGAACCACTTTTTGTTACTCTTGCGCCAGTTTGGAACTGGGAGCTACTGCTTCTTACTCCGCACTGTAAGTGCGTCGACATTTTCGTGGACCAAGCGGCCAACTGGATCATTCATTGCCCTTGCGATGGCTGATAAGATAATTCGCAATTTAGACAAAGAAAATAGTGTAGTTTCTGAGTGAAAGTAATCTACCCTGTCTGTAAGCATATATTTGATAAATGACACACCAAAGTGAAATTCATTCAGAATCTTTGATTGATGTACCCCCAATAAATCAAGTGAATCTTGCAAGATAACTTTCTGTCATTCCAAGAAGTATCAAAACTATCACAGTGTTACCAGACACCAGTCATGTTCCACAACATTATCATGATCCTATCATAGTCGTAGCAGGACGACTATGTTTCTACAGGCAATGTCTTTCTTTACTGGGCTAAAAATTTAGGAGTATATCTTGTGCATCAACTATCCAACTGCTTAATCTCTTTTCCTACGACGTCATGAGGCCATTCTTGAATTTATGGTGAGGGAGAAGAATTGAAAGTTGCACAGAGCGCCGCAATACATACGAAAGAAAATACGCATACTTCACTGAGTTACAGATGCATTTCATTGTCATTGATATGTAGCAGAGCTTGTCAAGAAATACTTTGTTCCAACGTTATGAAATACCCCGAAACATATCAGCTATTGACATCAAACAGCATGGTTTGGAAAGCATCACTTTTGTGAGACACAGCTGGAACTTTTTTTTTTCGCACGCCAAAAAGGCTTTTGATATCATTCCTCATAAGTGACTTCCAACATTGCTTTCCTATGGACTATCGTCTCAGTTGTGCGACTGGATTCGTGATTTCCCGTCTGAAAGGTCACAGTTCGCAGTAACTGACAGGACGTCACCTAGTGAAACGGAAGTGATGAGTGTCTCTCCGCAAGTAAAGTGATGTATACCTTCTGCTATTTCTAATATAGCAGACAATCAGAACATATTTCTTAGATTTGCGACAGGTAACGCTGCCGTCTCGTAAGCTCATTAGAAGGGGAAAGTAAAGTGAAAAATGATGTTGAAAATGTATCTTCACGGCGCAAAACGTGATAATTGACCCTAAACAACAAAATGTGTGAGGTTCTCCACATGAACTTCGTAACACAAGTTCGTAACACAAAACACCTTTTTTGTGCCAGCAGTTGTATATCAATAACAATAAATTTTGGGAAATATACATGCAATTGTTTGAGATAATGTTTGTCATGTTCGCCCACTATTTTCTCCTTATAACGCTACAATACAGTACATTGAATCACCATCAGGTCGCAATGATTTAGGCTTATGGTGACCTCCTTAATTTATGCCAGGATCGATCATCTGAAAGGGCACAGACGACTTCCTTCCCTATCCTTCCCACTTGGAGATTCTGCTCCGCACCTAATCTCGTTTTCGACGAGACGTTGTACTGTAACACTTTCATTTGGATGGGCTCGTCAATAAGCAAAACTGGCGCATTTGGGGGACTGGGAATACTCATTTCGCGATCGAGAAGTCTCTTCAACATCAACGAGTGACTGAGTGGTGTGCAATGTCCAGTCACAGAATAATCGGTGCGATATTCCTTGATGGCACGGTATGTGAAGGTTTTGGAAGACTATTTCATCTCCTTTATCCAAAGTGACCCTGATTTCGACAAGACGTGGTTCATGCAAGACGGAGATCGACACCATAGGAGCGGGAGAGTGTTTGGTGTCCTGGAGGAGCGCTTTGGGACAGCATTCTGACTCTCGGGTACTCAGAGGCCACTGCCTTGCACCTCGGTTGGTCGTCAGGTCCTCCAGATCTGTACACATACGACTCCTTTTTGTGGGGCTATATTAAAGACAAGGCAGCAGCAACAACATCGAAAGCATTGCTGAACTCAAAAGAGGCATTCAGGCGGTCATAGACAGCATCAGTGTTCCTACATCCTGTGGGTCATGCACAATTTCGCTATTCGTCTGCTGATGATGGCAAGCATATCGAAAATGTCATAGCCTAAATCCGAACAGCTGTTGTGGCGTTTACATGTTCAATAAAGTGTGTGCACGGCGTAATTTGTTCTAATTTACGTATTTTTATATAGTTCAATAATTGTCACCTTGTAGATTGTATGTTACGCAACGCCGGCCGAAGTGGCCGCGCGGTTCTGGCGCTGCAGTCTGGAACCGCGAGACCGCTACGGTCGCAGGTTCGAATCCTGCCTCGGGCATGGATGTGTGTGATGTCCTTAGGTTAGTCAGGTTTAACTAGTGCTAAGTTCTAGGGGACTAATGACCTCAGCAGTTGAGTCCCATAGTGCCCAGAGCCATTTGAACCATTTTTTTTTTTTTGTTACGCAACGAAAATAGCACCACTCATTTTTAATGACAGACAAGGATAATTACAAAAAATTTTAATGTCGGCAATGTCAAAGCTACGAGGCTGAGTCAAATGAAAACCTTAAATATTTTTTAAATATTATTTATTGTGCAGAAGTGGTACAAAGCTGTATCACTTCTCAACATAATCTCCCCCACTCTCAATGCAAGTCCTCCAGCGCTTACAAAGTGCATAAATTCCTTTTAGAAAAAAATTCTTTTGGTAGTCCGCGCAACCACTCATGCACCGCGTGGCGTACCTCTTCATCAGGACGGAACTTCTTACGCCCATTGCGTCTTTGAGTGGTCCAAACAAATGGAAATCACTTGGGGCAAGGTCTGATGAGTATGGTGGATGAGGAAGACACTCAAAATGTAGGTCTGTGATTGTTGCAACTGTTGTACGGGCAGTGTAGGGCCTTGCATCGTCATGTTGCAAAAGGACACCTGCTGACAGTAAACCACGTCACTTTGATTTGATTGCAGGCCTCAGATGATTTTTTAGTAGATCTGTGTATGATGGACTGGTAACAGTGGTCCCTCTAGGCATGTAATGCTCCAAAATGACGCTCCTTTTCACCCCAAAAGAGAGTCAGCATAACCTTCGCTGCTGATGGTTCTGTTCGAAACTTCTTTGGTTTTTGGTGATGAAGAATGGCGCCATTCCTTGCTCGCCCTCTTCGTTTCTGGTTGGTGGAAGTGAACCCAGGTTTCGTCCCCAGTAACGATTCTTACAAGGAAGCCATCACATTCTCGTTTAAAGCGCCGAACAAGTTCTTCACAAACATCAACACGTGGTTCCCTCGTTTCAGGAGTCAGCTGCCGTGGCAGACTCTTAGTGGAACTGGAGCACATCGTGCAGAATGTGGTGTGCTGACCCATGACTAATCTGTAAACATGCTGCAATGTCATTCAGTGTCACTCGGCGGTTTTCCTTCACTATGGCTTCAACTGCTGCTATGTTCTGTGCAGTCACAACTTGTTGTGCCTGACCTGGACGAGGACCGCCTTCCACTGAAGAACTTCCTACTCCATTCGTAGACTTGTTGCTGTGACAAATATGCATCACCGCACTGAATCTTCATTCGTCGATGAATTTCAATAGGTTTCACACCTTCGCTACGCAAAAACCGAATAACAGAACGTTGTTCTTCCCTGGTGCAAGTCGCAAGTGGGTGGCCATCTTTATACTGATACTGCGACGGTGTGTGTGCATCTGCACTATGCTGCCACCTACAGGCCATTCTGCACGCTGTTTGTAGCACGCTTCCCATCTTACAGGATAACGGCGCGAAATTTCGATTTGTTATTACATATTTTAGGTTTTCATTTGACTCACCCTCGTATAAACAAAAATGCAGATGTAGTGTCAGAATAAATTAGTGTTGCCCAGAAAGTAATGCACCGCATTTTTTCTTCAAGAATTCTTTATTGAACATAATGAGAATTACAGACACCAAAGAATGGTTTTTCGCCTATACACTCTATTTTTCCACGTAATCTCCATCCCGCTCTATGGCCTTCCTCCAGCGCGAAACAAGGCGTGTAGCCCTGTCGGTACCAATCTTCGTCCTGGTGGCAGAACCAGTGCTCACTGTCTGAATCACCGTCTCATCGTCCTCAAAATGTCTTCCACAGATGCGTCTGTCCTCGCGAATGACATCAGCAACTCGCTGCAACTTGTCAGGTATGACAGCCGTGGATGGTCTCCCCGACCACTGCGAATCATGGAGCTCCGCCTAACAGCCTCCTGATGACCTCACCCTCCGTGCTCAGCGACCAACTGTACTTCTGTCGACAGCAAATGCTCTATAGACTTTGCGCAAGCTTTTGTGAATATTCCCCACGGTTTCTTTCTCTATAGTGAGAAATACAATGGCAGCACATTGCTTGTAACGTACATCACCTACAGACACTATTTTGAAACTGTCCTGCAGCTACGCTATCTGTCGAATGTGACGAAAACTTGGCGCGCTCACTTAGACGACTTTAGATAATACATACATAACGTTTCGCACTCGTAACATTGTTTCCGGTTGAGAAAAAAAAATGTGGTGATTACTTTCTGGGCAATCCTCATACAATAAAATTTTAATTTGCCTGTAGATGTAATTTCCGATATATGGGGTGATCAGAAACAGTCTGAAAAGCTTGTAATAGTGTTGCAGGATAGTCTGTTCTGAGAAATAACTGTTACGAATGAAATTCGATACGTTGCGCCGTTCCACAGTTAATGAGCATTGAAGTTAGCCAATCAGGCCGTTTCGCGTTCATATTCAAGCGGCCCACCATATACAATTAGTGTCAGTCGTTATAGCGTAGATGATAGCACACGAAACTGCGCAGCCTTGCGCTCAGGTTCAGTCTTTACTACAGTTGCACGTCCAATTTTTGTATCGATCTCGTTCGGTCTTGGGAAACCAAACTATGAACGCGTTTGGAAACAGCGACTCTGACGGATCGCTTCAATTTGCGCGCCCTATGGCCTGATTGGCTAACTTCAGTGCTAATTATCTCAGACTCGGGCCAACACATCTCAATTTTTTTCTTAACATTTTTTTAGCACAACCTACGTTGCACCTTACAAGCTTTTCGGACTGTTTCTGACCGTCTTGTATAGGCAGACGCATAATTCGGCCACGGGGTGGATGCCGTACAACATCAGAGAAGCTGGAAGTGTTTGCGCTATGCATAGCCTATAAATGCGAAAAAAGGAGTTACACGTCGCAGAATCAAAATAAATGCATTTAACTATTAACTAAAAGTAAATATACAACGTGAGAATCGTGACAGCTAAACGACTTATTTTCACAGCGCAGCCGCTGTGTTGAAAACGCAGTCTCCAGAGACATTGTACTGACGAAGATGTCAATATATTACGAGAGCGGAATATGAGTGAAAACACGACACGCGTCTTGACTTAAATAGAGCTACATAAAAATTGACTGGATGCTGTATTTAAAGTAATTATGGATTACTGATTGCAATATCCTCAATTGCTCATGAAACCACTGAACTGAAAAAAGATTCAATATATGTTTTCCAAAATGCAGTAATTTCAGCGCTTGGGCTTCTGTTTGTTTTGATATCCATCGCTTGCCAATTATGTATGAGTCAGTTGCTGCGTCAAGTGCTACTTGTATCGGCGTTAGAAGTGCAGACGTAATGTTCCAGAAATCCCAAGGTAGACCAGTGAGTACAATGTCCACACACTATCTAAGAGGGCGCTGTCACTGCTTTACGCAACTGAGTCTCAGCTGACGGCCTTCGTTCGATTTTCCTTTAGAATCGAAGAAGGAACAGTTAAATATTCCGCATTCCTAACAGTATGTTCACAGGTTGTCAGGAAAGTATTCGTTCTGGCTCTTAACACATGATCTGTTTTACGGCCATGAGCACATAAACAGAGTCAGCTAATTACAGGAGTGGAGCGAGTTCCGACCAGTGGAAGATAGAGCCGGAAGCCTGAGGTACGGCGTAGTTGCCAGCTTAGAAGGCTAGTCAGGCACTCTTATGTAAGGAGGCCACAGAAGTCAGCGGTCTCTGTGAAGTCAGAGCTCATTCTAGTAGTGAACTGCATGTATTGTGTACATCCTGCTCCTGATGGTTTACGAGCTCTACGTACAGCAGTTGAGTGCTGTTGCTTGACTACAAATTATTTGTTTTCTTTTCTCGTCTGACAGTTTTTCGGATATTTCGACTGCAACATCACGTCCGATGCCAACATTGTTGTCACCGAATTGTGTCCGAAATGCTGAATTTATTTCTGGAGTTTGTGATGGGGACCACCCACACCTCGATTGGATCTAGGACCCTGCTCAATGATTCAGTTGCTAAAAGCAATCAGCTAACCTGGACAGCATGGCGCTCCACACAACGCTGCGTGAATCATTTTATGTGAATCCCCAACATTCGCGCGGATTTTAGTTTGGTTTTACATTCTAGAGAAGTGTGAGAGACACGCTAGATACACCAAGTAAGGAGCTTCAGTATGCCTGTTGTATCGACAGTCGATATTTCGCACTCCAACTTCTCCTACGTCCCTCCCCCCCCCCTCCCCCCCCCCGCACCACCATCACCATCCCACCCCTCCGCATTCATTCGTCACCCACTCCTCTACGACAGAAGGAAGGAAGGAATATCGGGGTTTAACGTTCCGTTGACATCTAAGTCATTAGAGACAGAACACAAACTCGGATCTTTTCAAGTAAGGGAAACGAAATCGGCCGTGCTCTTTCTTTGCTTGTAGTAATTAGCGGAAATTAGCCCGACACGGATTTTAACTGCCTGGCGTCTTCGTCTCGAGCAAATTTCGAAGATGACAGGATTCCACGCGGTATTCAGTTCGTAATAACCGTCACGGTTCATTAGATTTTCCGCAATGCGTATTTAAACGGATTCTTTGATAATGGAGTCCCAAAAGGTTGTTGCTGTGGCCAAAATCGAAGTTTTGTCGTACTCCGTTGAGTGTCCGTTGGAAATACAATGTTCCGCAACTGCAAACTTACTGGGTTGAAGTAGGTGAGTGTAACGTTGATGTTCCGTACAACGCTCTTCCACTGTACGCGTTGTCTCTCCTATATATGCCATACCACATTGACTCGGTATTTTATAAATTCCCGCCTTCCGCAGTAACAAATCATCCTTCACCGATCCCAACAGCTCCGAAAACTTAGAAATTGAACGAAAAACCACTTCCACATGAAAATTATTAAGAATCCTCGCTATTTTGAAGGAGATATTTCCAACGAAGGGAAGAACAGCTAGGGACTTGGTTGGTACGTTCTCCTCTTCATCCATTTCCCAGTTCCTAACTTTAGTTGAGAAGGCCCTGTTAATTTGCCGGGTCGTGTATCCATTGTCTCTCAACACCGTCTGTAAATGTACAGGTTCCATAGGCAAATTCTCTGCATCCGACAACGTATGCGGCTTGTACACAAGGGTTTTAAGCACACTCACGGTTTTGGATGGGTGATGGCAACTTGAAGAATGCAAGTACAAATCTGTGTTAGTGGGCTTACAATAAACAAAACGTCCCACGGAGCCGTCACTCCTCCATTTAACCAAAACAACCAGGAATGGAAGGCAACCATCTTTCTCCAGTTCCATAGTAAATCGAACAGTCTCATGGATGGAGTAAGATGATGAAAAAACCCTATTAACTTTTCTTCTCTGTGGGGCCACACTATGAAAGTATCATCGACGTATCTCCAAAAAACAGTTGTTTTACAAATCGCTGATTCAAGTGCTCTATCCTCAAAATCCTCCATAAAAAAGTTAGCCACTGTTGTGTACATAGTTCCGCGTAGTCAGCATGTACACAACTTTCCCACTAGAGCGCGCTCTGCTAAGCACAACAGCACAGGCGCAGCGCTCGTCCGTCTCCGCACTACGAGATGGCGCTGCCATAGAGATGGACCAAATTCTGCTTCCGCCGATCAGCGTGTTAATATGTAACACAGCCAATGAGATTGCTGCTAACGTAGAACCTTTTCTCCTCGCGGATCACACTCGCGCAGTGATACATGAACGCGCGAGGTATTATAACGAGTGTACAGACCTCCGATTAGTCAGTCTGCATTTGTCTGCACCAGTCTGTACCAGCCTGCATTAGTCTGTACCAGTCTGTACGAGTTCTACATTTGTCTGTACCAGTCTATAGTCAAGTTTCAGTCCGCACCTAATAAGATTACTATATTCCTGTACATAGCCATGAAGATAAATGTATAGACACTTTTGTCAAGTATGAGAGATATATGTGAGAATAAGATTAACGTACCAATACCAAAGGAACTTCAGATTGTCAATTGTAACTAGCATCCAGAACCAAGTTAAGTAATTTTTATGCTTGTTGTTATTTTAATAAATGTGTGTGAAACATAATCAAGTTCTGTTTAATGCTGGTCACGGTCAATCTTCTACTCTAAGCGTGCAAGTGGCATCTCCATCGTCTGACCTAACGGCAGACGATAAACACGACACGATAAGACCACGAGACATATTGCTGACACTCGCCTACTTCGTTAGAGCGACAAGTCAAATAATCTGATGGTGTGTGTACTGAAGGCCTTACAGTACGCACACCACAGCCACCATAGGAGACAGAGGTCTGCCCATGGTGACACCGTCACACTGTTCAAAATATTCCAGGTTAAACATAAAATAGGTTGAGGAAAGAGCAATTTGCTCGAGACGAAGACGCCAGAAGACTTCGATAGCTGCGGCCAGCGACAATACCGACAGCAGCTTACTCAGAACCCGGCAACCAAGCACCTAATCAATAGACTGCAGCTCCAAATCAAGGCTGCGGTGCAAGACCACTACAATCAGGCATGGGAGAACAAAATCTCCGCCATTGACCTAAGTGATCCATCTGTTTGGCAACTCACAAAAAGCCTTTTGAGATGAGGGCAACGGATCCCCCCCCCCCCCCCCCCCGCCGGCCGCGGTGGTCTCGCGGTTCTAGGCGCTCAGTCCGGAACCGCGCGACTGGTATGGTCGCAGGTTCGAATCCTGCCTCGGGCATGGATGTGTGTGATGTCCTTAGGTTAGTTAGGTTTAAGTAGTTCTAAGTTCTAGGGGACTGATGACCTAAGATGTTAAGTCCCATAGTGCTCAGAGCCATTTGAACCATTTTGATCCCCCCCCCCTCCAGGTCGGTAATGACTTTGTGTCCGAATCTAAGGCTAATGCCTTGGCCGATGTCTTCACGCACAACTTCACCCCGGTCGATGACCCTGTCGACCCTGACCATATCTGCCTGGTGACAGCACGCCTCCCACAACTCCTTGCTGTCCAGGACCCTGAGGATCAAATCACCCCCATCGACAAAGAAGAGGTTTAACTGCAACTGCGGTACCTCAATTCCAAGAAAGCTCGCGGCCCCAATAAGTTGACCAATGCCCTCCTCAAACAGCTACCCCCAGCTTCTATTCCCATCCTGACGGCCACCTTCAACAACATCCTCACAACCAGGCAATTTCCCACTGTCTGGAAACATGCCGAGGTGGTCGCCATCGCCAAGGCTGGGAAGGATCTTCGTTCCCCTGCCAGCTACCGTCCCATCAGCCTCTTGCCCGCCATGTCCAAGGTGTTCAAGAGGCTGTACCTTAAACGACTGCTCATTCACATTGCCCGAGAACGAGTCCTCCCTGATGAGCAGTTTGGCTTTAGGCAGGGTCATGCAACCACTCACCAATTCCTGCGCCTTGTAGAAGAGGCAATGGACGTCATAGAACGTAGGGAGTACTTCGGGGCCATACTCCTCGACGTGTCCAGAGCGTTTGATTTTGTCTGGCACGAACGGCTGCTCTACAAGTTATTCTCACTCGGCTTTCCAGTGTCCCATGTATGGCTAATAGCCACATACCTGGAAGGTCGCACCTTCCACGTTAGGATCCCTGACGAGAAATCTACACGACAGCCTATCAGGGCAGGAGTACCGGAAGGCAGCGTACTTCGACCGCTACTTTACTCCCTCTTCACCTCCAACCTGCCCTCTGCGCTGAGGGTGTACTTAGCCCTCTATGCAGATTACGCAGCGCTCTTCTCTCGTTCTCAGAGTGTGACAGGTCTTCAACAGCAGCTCCGGGGGGGGGGGCAACAGATTCCCTAACCGAATGGGCTAGGACCTGGCGTCTGGCATTTAATCCCTCCAAAACCCAAGCCCTTATCATCTGCCAGCGCGATATTCCCATTAGGCTCCCACAGGTGTCGGTCCTTGGTACCCCAGTCCCTTGGACTCGTACTGCGAAGTACTTGGGCGTTACCCTGGACCAGCGCTTCACCTGGCGCCCCCACATCGATGACGTACGTCGAAAGGCGATAAGGAGGCTATGCCTGCTCTACCCCCTCATCAATCCCACCTCTTCACTCCCTACACACCTTGCTGTCAGATTGTACACCTCCCTTGTTCGTCCCATCCTTGAATACGCGGCGGTGGTGTGGGGCAATGCTGCCCTCACCCACCTCCGCCAACTCCAAACCGTCCAAAATCGGGCTCTCCGGCGTGCCCTCCACCTCCCTTTCGACTTCCCTACCCAAGAACTCCACATCCTGGCCAAGGTGCCATTCCTTCACTCCCGCATCCTTTCCACAGCCGCTTCCTTTTAGCAGCAAACCCGCCACTCTCCCAATCCTTTAATCCTTTCCATGGGCACCCATGTCCACCGTCTGGCCACCACCCAATGGCCTGACATTCTCTTCCGCCCCCCCCCCCCCATGGCTCCCCATTCACTAGCCACTTCATTTCATGTTACTTTTTCTTCCTCATATCATAGCTTCATCTCATCACCACGTCGTGGCATTCAGCCCCCCCTCACGCCACCTCCACCGCCCCCCCTCCCAATGTCGGCCTAATCCGTACAGGCCTTTCCCCTTTTCACTTCATCTCTCTCCGACTTCTTTCTCTTTCCCCCCTCCTCATCCCCCTACTTCACGGCCTCAAGACCGTCTGCCACCGCCGTCACCGACGTCGCCATGAAGATGAGACCAGAATAATGGCCTTTTGTTTTCATTCAAATCTTACTGTTCCTCCTCCTTTCCTTTAATCTGTCATTTAATTTTAATTTACCAGCTAGCCAATGGGCCGTTCGTTTTCCTCACTCTCCTACTGTCCCTTCTACTGTCCTGTCATCTTTCATTTTTAAATACTACGCCGGCCAGTCAATTGGGCCGTTCGTTTTCCTGCTTCTTCTACTATCCCTCTGACTATTCTTTCATCTTATAAAAAAAAAAAAACAGCACAAAGCCAAGCCACAGCCAGTACCACGATGTCATCTCCCCGCCCCCTCCCAACACCACACGAAGCTAGAAGGAGAAGCGCCCTAGAGGCGCTAAGACTTCGCCACCAGCAGCGGGTCAGCCCTCCATCATGTACGTCTGCGTCTGCGTCTTCGTCAGTCCTCGTTCGGCTCACCTGAAGATGGCTGGCAGTTGTCTAGCCGAAATATCGGGGAACGAAGTTTACGACGACAGGCTGCAAGTCCGAAATCTTTTTGAACAGTTGATTCGCCGGGAAAAATTTAAATTTTACTAATACAGATACGTCGTTCCATGATATTTCATCTCTGTGCCAGAGTTTATCAAACGTGTTGGGCTGCGAATGGTAGCTTACTGGTCTTTTGGCAATTCATGTCCACACCCATCAGTGGATGAGGCATTTGGATAACGTGCTGGCCAGGGCAACACTGGTAAACTTGTATCACATTGAATTGTAGCTTCAGAAAGACTTCGTTACAGTGCTGTAACACGGCAGAAATATAACAAATGCTGTCCAAACTATCGGCTGTGCAAACCAGTGCTGATCGTGTACCAAATGCTACCCCATAATACGAAGCAAGGTCCTGGACCATATGACGATGACACAGTCTGACGATGTTCGTTCCTTTGGAGTCTCCACACACGATTACGTGCGTCGTGATCAGGACTCGTCTGAAAAGATGGGTCCACTGTTGTCACAGGGAGCACCACTATCGTTGCACCTCTATCTGCTGCCGCGTCAAGGGAAGCTGCAACAATGGTCACCTTGCTGACAGTTCGTGGTACTCCTAACGTCGTTGCACTATCCGTGTGGATATTTATGTTGCTGCAACCGAGGTCATTTCCTGACGCATTGTATGTGACGTAGCTGTTCAGTCTTGTATGTGTCAGTGAACAACATGTCTCTCCTCTAGGGCACTAGTCACAGGGAGCTGTTGAGATTGTGCACGGCACTGAAAATGACACTCATGAACTCTTTAGATTTCATATTTGTATGGCAGACATTGGATCCCAACCAACCAGCAGCATTATTGCCAAAATATAAATTGCAGTCTCGATAGGCCATGATTCTATCGCAGTCGAATTTCAGTATCTACTGTTTACCCTTCTTACTTGAGGCATAACAACAATTTTGTTACCACTAAGCAACGTTCTAATGCGATATACTGAATGCAGATGGTACTCCTACGTGCTCTGTGTGGTTGTGCTAAATATCTTCTCACACCACTTTACATTTGCTGCACTCTATCATCACCATGTTGCAATTTTAAGTGCTAGAATGTAGTTGTGATCGTTCTCTCTGCCTTTCGTGCAACTTTGTTCCTTAATTGAGAACATTGGATAATTATTTTTTAGCGGCATATAAATTTGACAACCACACAACAGCTGGCGTTATAGATTGATTGCCAGCTAACAATTTCATTGGGAATAGAGCCAAACGGTTCGATGCAGTGGTTTGGGAGACATGGAATTCAAATCTCTGTCCGTTTATTCTATTCATAAAGTACTCCGTCTTCAGGCCACGAGTGGCCTACCGGGACCATCCGACCGCCGTGTCATCCTCAAAGGAGGATGCGGATAGGAGGGGCGTGGGGTCAGCACACCGCTCTCCCGGTCGTTATTATGGTATTCTTGACCGAAGCCGCTACTATTCGGTCGAGTAGCTCCTCAATTGGCATCATGAGGCTGAGTGCACCCCGAAAAATTGCAACAGCGCATGGTGGCTGGATGGTCATCCATCCAAGTGCCGGCCACGGCCAACAGCGCTTAACTTTGGTGATCTCACGGGAACCGGTGTATACACTGCGGCAAGGCCGTTGCCTTAATCTGTTCATAGTATCGTAAATTACTCTAGGAAAATGCTTGGATGGTTTCAACGAATTTTGAACGGTGCAATAAAAGGTAGCGCTATGTATGTAATAATGTCAATATTCATGGCCTTTTATACTCATTTTTTACACACTGGTGAGGAAAACTTAAGGTAACTTAAGCATGGTGTGCCACTACCAATAAATATCGTTTAAACACAACGTTGACGATACATAGAAGGAACAGCTACAGTAATGGTGCAGAAAGACACTGAAACAAATACGTAATCAGGCGAACAGAAATGACGCTTTTGTTCAAAGACAATAATTACGCCGGCCATTGTGGCCGAGCGGTTCTAGGCGCTTCAGTCTGGAACCGCGCGGCTGTTACGGCAGGTTCGAATCCTGCCTCGGGCATGGATATGTGTGATGTCCTTAGGTTAGTTAGGTTTAAGTAGTTCTAAACCTAGGGGACTGATCACCTCAGATCTTAAGTCCCATTGTACTTAGAGCTACACTCCTGGAAATGGAAAAAAGAACACATTGACACCGGTGTGTCAGACCCACCATACTTGCTCCGGACACTGCGAGAGGGCTGTACAAGCAATGATCACACGCACGGCACAGCGGACACACCAGGAACCGCGGTGTTGGCCGTCGAATGGCGCTAGCTGCGCAGCATTTGTGCACCGCCGCCGTCAGTGTCAGCCAGTTTGCCGTGGCATACGGAGCTCCATCGCAGTCTTTAACACTGGTAGCATGCCGCGATAGCGTGGACGTCAACCGTATGTGCAGTTGACGGACTTTGAGCGAGGGCGTATAGTGGGCGTGCGGGAGGCCGGGTGGACATACCGCCGAATTGCTCAACACGTGCGGCGTGAGGTCTCCACAGTACATCGATGTTGTCGCCAGTGGTCGGCGGAAGGCGCACGTGCCCGTCGACCTGGGACCGGACCGCAGCGACGCACGGATGCACGCCAAGACCGTAGGATCCTACGCAATGCCGTAGGGGACCGCACCGCCACTTCCCAGCAAATTAGGGACACTGTTGCTCCTGGGGTATCGGCGAGGACCATTCGCAACCGTCTCCATGAAGATGGGCTACGGTCCCGCACATCGTTAGGCCGTCTTCCGCTCACGCCCCAACATCGTGCAGCCCGCCTCCAGTGGTGTCGCGACAGGCGTGAATGGAGGGACGAATGGAGACGTGTCGTCTTCAGCGATGAGAGTCGCTTCTGCCTTGGTGCCAATGATGGTCGTATGCGTGTTTGGCGCTGTGCAGGTGAGCGCCACAATCAGGACTGCATACGACCGAGGCACACAGGTCCAACACCCGGCATCATGGTGTGGGGAGCGATCTCCTACACTGGCCGTACACCACTGGTGATCGTCGAGGGGACACTGAATAGTGCACGGTACATCCAAACCGTCATCGAACCCATCGTTCTACCATTCCTAGACCGGCAAGGGAACTTGCTGTTCCAACAGGACAATGCACGTCCACATGTATCCCGTGCCACCCAACGTGCTCTAGAAGGTGTAAGTCAACTACCCTGGCCAGCAAGATCTCCGGATCTGTCCCCCATTGAGCATGTTTGGGACTGGATGAAGCGTCGTCTCACGCGGTTTGCACGTCCAGCACGAACGCTGGTCCAACTGAGGCGCCAGGTGGAAATGGCATGGCAAGCCGTTCCACAGGACTACATCCAGCATCTCTACGATCGTCTCCATGGGAGAATAGCAGCCTGCATTGCTGCGAAAGGTGGATATACACTGTACTAGTGCCGACATTGTGCATGCTCTGTTGCCTGTGTCCATGTGCCTGTGGTTCTGTCAGTGTGATCATGTGATGTATCTGACCCCAGGAATGTGTCAATAAAGTTTCCCCTTCCTGGGACAATGAATTCACGGTGTTCTTATTTCAGTTTCCAGGAGTGTATTTGAACCAATAATTACGCTGAAGTCACCGTGATTCGTGATGCTTCCCTGACATTGCAAAATATGGGAGATGGTTTTGAACAGGGTGTGTGTTCGCCACGGATGACAATGCATGCTCTGCAACGTGCCATTCCTTCACCAACGCGGTCGGCATTTGCTGCGTGGTCCTTGCTGCATATCGACAAGCTGCCAAACGTCTTCCCAATGGATCCCTCACGTGCATGATGGATGATGTTTGGTTTGTGGGGCGCTCAACTGCGCAGTCATCAGCACCCGTACAAAGACCCAGTTCTTATACAACCCAATTTTTTACGCAGACCAATCTAACCACTGTCACGAATGATCATGGTGAAGTGATGAGGACAACACAAACACCCATTCCCCAGACAGAGAAAATCCACAACCCAGCCGGGAATCGAACTCGGGACCCCGTGATCGAGAGGCAGCACCGCTAGCCACTAGACCACGAGCTGCGGACGTGCTCGGTTGGCTTTAATTCCGGGGAAGGGGACAGACCAGTCCATTCGCTGAATATCCTCTCGTTCCAAGAGTCCCTCCGTCTGCACTGTTCAATACTTTCAAGCATTGTCATCCGTAAAAATGAAGTCATTAACAAATACACCTCTGAAAAGACGCACAGTGCGGAAGAACTGCAATGTCATAATGACGATGACTGGTGACTTCAAAAATTTGGAGTTCAGTACGGACTTCAGTACGCCTGGACCAGTAAAACGACCATGTTAGCCAAAGTTACTTTGCACTTTACGTGTTCCCACCTGTCGCCATATGAGGGTACGCCCAGCATTGTCGAACATGATCGTTTCTGGTCCACGTGTAATGGTGTAGTGTTGTTGTTGTTGATGATAGCGATGATGATGATGATGATGATGTTTCGTTTCGTCAACGTTGTTGTGACAATGAACTCCTCCCCCAAGTGCCACTTTTCTGGAGTACATTCGGCCCTGACTTCAGGACGGACTTCTGGAACGAGACGATATTCGTCGAATGGACTCTCACGAGAAGATGTAAGGTGAGCTTGGGAGTAGTATTTTAGCATGTCCACACGCATCAATGGTCTTTGACAAGTTGTCAACTGCGATAGTGAAGGCACTGAACGTCCTATCGCAATAATTCTTAACCCATCTTGTGGCCAACATTGAGCACGTTGCAGAACATCCATTGGCGTCCGTGGTAATCACACGTCCTTTTAAAAACCTTGTCCCGATTTTTGTCATGTCCAGGCGAGTATCATGAATCGACTTCAATGTAATTATTGTCTTTGAAGAAAAGTATCATTTTAATTCTACCCATCCCGTATTTATTTCATTTATCTTCTGCACTATACTTCAGTAGTTCCAGGTTTCGTCGAGTTGTGTTACGTTGCAGTGGCACATCAGGTGGAAACTACTTCAGTTTTTGCACACCTGTGTATAACGGAAGCATTTAGTATGAACGGTAATGAATTATGTTAACAAAAACTATGTGTAAGTATAAGAAAGTAGTGTTGTTATTTCGACCGTTGATGTCAGCCTGTAAGCTACGTAGCGTAACTCACTTGGTAACACCAATGTCAATAAGGCAGTAAGCCTATTTTACTTCCGGTTTCGAGCTACTCTTTCGATCAGTCAAAGAATGGATCACCACTGATGCCCTTGGAAATTCTCAACATTGATAACGGTTGCCTGGAGAGAAGGTGAATAAGGTATTACCCAGCTTTCGTGTTCTAGAAATGGCTCTGAGCACTATGGGACTTAACATCTGAGGTCATCAGTCCCCTAGACTCAGAACTATTTAAACCTAACTAACCAAAGGACATCACACACATCCATTCCCGAGGCACGATTCGAACCTGCGACCGTAGCAGTCGCGCGGTTCCGGACTGAGTGCCTAGAAACGCTAGACCACCGCGGCCGGCTCGTGTTCTAGAGTTGCCTTTCGTGACAATTACGAAGTAGTTAACCAACGTTAAATGATAATGAATGAGTGTAAATTATGCCTATTGCGTTAAATCTCTTCAGACGGCGAGGGACTGTCTGTGTTTCAATAACAACGGCTATTAATTTAGTTCCATTCAGCCTATTTGACTTCCCAATCATCTGATAGTTTAGTAACGACATTGCATCATTACACGTGGATGGAGGCCCGATCCACGGCTATCCAAAGACTTGGCTACGACATTGCTGGTCATTTTCCTAATATCTTTCTGAGGCTTTATTTAAGACTGCGTAAGTGGCACAGCTGTAACCGGCCTAGTAAACGCAACACACATTTCCACAACGCGTAACAGTGAATTTGGAAGGGCCTTTAGGGAAAAGGGTATTGGCCAAGACAGCGGGAACCAGGACAGTGGCGCGACGCGGCCAAGGGCGCGAGAACCGCTCACACGGTCGCCACAGAAGGACAGGCCCGAGCTGGCAGGCGGGCTTAGTCATCTCAAGTAGTGCACAGTCTAGCTGTCCGTCCAGTCCCTCGTAGACAAAGCCGAGCGATGTGGCGCAGCGGTAAGACACTGGGCTCGTATTTCGGTAGACGGCGGTTCAAATCTCTGTCCCGTCATCCAGATTTAGGTTTTACTTGGTTTACTTAAACCACTGCAGGCGAATGATAGGGTGGCTGCCTTGAAAGGCAAGGCCCATTTCCTTCCCCAATCCAAGATAGGAATCCGTCTCTGCCGTCCCTTAAAATGATTTAAGAGACACCCTGAGCAGCCATCTTAGAGTGTTTGCAGTTCAAAAATGGCTCTGAGCACTATGGGACTTAACATCTTAGGTCATCAGTCCCCTAGAACTTAGAACTACTTAAACCTAACTAACCTAAGGACATCACACAACACCCAGCCATCACGAGGCAGAGAAAATCCCTGACCCCGTCGGGAATCGAACCCGGGAACCCGGGCGTGGGAAGCGAGAACACTACCGCACGACCACGAGATGCGGGCAGTGTTTGCAGTTGATGCTGTCCTTTACAGTCTGGTAAAGCCATCAAAAGATCAAAAGATCAAAACTAGCTGCAAAATGATTTAGACGAGTATAATCGAGCGAAAAGTGGCACTTTAAACAATAAAAAGTGTGAGGTCATCCATGTCGTACTACTCGATAAATCACATAAATTTAAAGGCTGTCAATTCAGTTAAATATCTAGGGATCGCAATTAGGAACGAGATGAATTGAAACCATCACACAGAAAATCTAGTGGAGGAGACGAAACAAAGACTGCATTTTATTGGTAGAACACTTCCAAGATGCAACAGATCTACTGCAGGGACTGCCTTCACTACACTTGTCTGTCTTATTCTGGACTGTTTCTGCTCAGTATTGGGTCCTTCCGATAATACTGACGAACACATCGAAAAAGTTTTTAGAAAAGGGGAGCTCGTTTTGAATGATCGCGAAAAAAAGGGGGTAGGGGGAGAGTGGTGCGGATATGGTTGCCGGGCGCTGTGGCCGAGCGGTTCTAGGTGCTTCATTCCGGTACCCCGCTGCTGCTACGGTCACAGGTTCGAATCCTGCCTCGGACATGGATGTGTGTGATGTCCTTAGGTTAGTTAAGTTTAAGTAGTTCTAAGTCTAGGGGACTGATGACCTCAGATCTTAAGTCCCATAGTGCCTAGGGCCATTTGAACCACTTGAACGGATATGGCGTGGAAGTTGAGGTGGGAATCATTGAAACAAAGGCGTTTCTGCTTGCTGCGTGATGTTTTCAGAAAATCTGAATCGAGTACTTTCTTCTCCGAATGCAAAAAATATTTCGTTGACTCCCACCTATGTACGAAAAAATTATAACAGTAATAAAATAAAGCAAAACGTAGCACGCAGGAAAAGATTTCAGTGTTCGTTTTCCCAATGTGCTGTTGCGGAGTGGAACGGTAGAGAAATGCTCCGAAAGTGGTTCGAGCCAAGCACTTTAATGTGTGATGTAGAGGAACCAGTAGTGTCGCACATGAGTTCCTACAAGAGCCGTAGCCCTTTAGCTTTTTCCATGTAGTTAATGTACGCGCGTCGTTCAGTAAGTAATACCCAACATTTTTGTCTGAGATCGTATTTATTGATAAGAGTCAGAATTTGATGACAATATACATCAACACGTCTTGTTAAAGTTCTGTTCATCTACGTAGTCTCCACCACGTTCTATGGCCACGCGCCAACTTTGTGGAAGAGCATGTATTCCCTGCTGGTAAAATCTCTGGGCCTGCAGGCGTAGCCATACTTCCACAGCATGACTGACACTCTCGTCATTTTCAAAGTGTGTTCCCCATAGAGAATCTTTAAGCGGCCAGTCGGCATGAATAATGGCATCCGCACGGTTCAGCATGTCTGGAGCAGTGGCTATGACAGGATGTCCCGAGCGTGGCTGATCATAGATATTTGTTTCTGCATTTCCTGAGGCTGTAACTTTCTTTACCCATCGTCCAACTGTTCTCATATCAACTGCAACATCGCCATACGCCGCACACAAACGTTTATGGATATTCACTACGGTTTCTTTTTCTGCAAACAAGAATTCAATAACACAACGCTGCTTGTAACGTGAGTCGTATGTAGACGCCATTTTGACGCTGTACTACGGCTCTGCAATCTGCCAGAACCGTTCGAAACTTCACCGGCGCTCAGAACAAACATCAAATGTGAAGCACCAATGACATTTGTCTATGTATATTAATGGCTTTTTTAAAAAAGAAGGGGGGCATTGCTTATTGAACGACCCTCATATGACGTCTTCTTGGGCACCATAGAACTACTTCCTGTCAATTCGAGACTGCAGGTTTGAGTTTTCATAATCGACAAACTGTGCAGCGATTGCACAATACTCAATATTTGGGTATTATGCATTGTTAACTGCCCCACACAGAAGCTGCGCTTTGTTCTGCACCATAATTTACGTTGTTTATGTGAGGTACATTGACGCTACAGTGCTCATCTTTGACACGCTAGTGTATCGTGTGTCGCGATACCATTAAGTGAAAAATTTGTGTATTTCGCACTTTATTCAGTTGTATTGTGTTCAAGCAAATTTCTGCTGTTTCCTTTGTGTTCGATTAAAATCACTTGTGTCAGATAAGGTCGCCTCGAATACCTAGTCCCTAAAACATCATCTAAAATGAAGAACTGTCTTGAGCAGTTAGTTCAGCAGTGGAAATATCTTAGATCTTTTAGCTACAAATAGGCTGGACCGTATCGACAACGTCACTACAGAAACGGGGATTAGCGATCACAATGTTTTTATAGCAACTATGGTTACTAAAGTGAATAAATCAGTCAAGAAGGCAGCGTTTCTGCTAGAAAGAGCAGATAAACGGTTATTTCCATCTCACTAAGACAGTGAACTGGCTTCACTTAGATCCAGTAAGATGGAGCTAGAGAAATTATGGGCAAAGTTTAGGCAGACTAAACCGTGGTCTGCAGAGTTATGTGCCTACTAAGTGGATTAACGCTGGAAAGGATCACCATGGGTAAATAACGAAATTCGGAAAATGCTGAGGAAGCAGAGGTTGTTGCACTCGGCGGTTCAGAAGAGAGGGAGCAAATACGACAAGCAAATGTATATAGAGTTTCGTGCGTCTGTGAAAAGATCTATGCGCGAAGCTTACAATTAATCCCACCGTCATACTTTAGCAAAAGATCTGGCAGAGAGCCGGAGAACATGCTGGTCCTATGTATAGTGACTAGGCCGTTCTAAGGCTTTATGCTGTCACTTCTTGACCAGTCTGGTGTAACAGTTGAATATAGCAAAACAAAAGCCGAACTTTTAAATTTCGCATCCAAGAAAGCATTCACGCAGAAGAATCGTACAAACATACCGTCATTTGAACATCGGACAGACTCCAGTGTAGACGACATGGTAAGGAGCATCCCTGGCGCAGAGAAGCAAGTGAAAGATTTGAAAGCATATAATTCATCAGGTCCGGATGGAATCCCATTTCGGTTTTACAAACAGTACTCTACGGCACTGGCCCCTTACCTAGCTTGCATTTATCGCGAATCTCTTACCCCGCTTAAAGTCCCGAGCGACTGGAAAAAAGCGCAGGTGACTCCTGTATATAAGAAGGGTTACAGAACGGACACGCAAAATTACGGACCAGTATCCCTAACTTCAGAATGAGATTTTCAGCCGGCCGCTGTGGCCGTGGCGCTTCAGTCCAGAACCGCGCTGCTGCTACTGTCGCAGGTTCGAATTCTGCCTCGGGCATGGATGTGTGTGATGTCCTTAGGTTAGTTAGGTTTAAGTAGTTCTAAGTCTAGGGGACTGATGACCACAGATGTTAAGTACCATAGAGCCATTTGAACCATTTTGAGATTTTCATTCTGCAGCGGAGTGTACGCCGATATGAAACTTCCTGGCAGATTAAAACTGTGTGCCGGACCGAGACTCGAACTCGGGACCTTCGCCTTCTGCGGGCAAGCGCTCCACCATCTGAGCCACCCAAGCAAAAGTCACACAATTTTTTCATTACATATGGCAGCTAACCCTCTGACCGAACACGCTGAGCTACCGTGCCGGCGTGATAAGTGTCATCGGGACTCGAATCGTCACCTTTTGGTTTATTCGTTGTATTTGGTCGTAGCGGTCGTCACATGAAGTTCTTTTGTTGATCCTTTCACTCAGTTTTTTTTTCTTTTTTTTTTTTTTTTTTTTTTTTTACAGAGGCCAGCCAGCGCTCTGACTGAACACGCTGCACGCTGAGCTACCCTGCCGGCGATACAGTATTGAAACTTCCTGACAGATTAAAACTGTGTGCTGGACCGAGACTCGAACTGAGGCCGTTTGCCTCTCGCGGACAAGTGCTCTATCAACTGAGCTACCCATGCATATACACAGTTTGCCGACCGGTGTGGCCGTGCATTTTTAGGCGCTTCAGTCTGGAACCGCGTGACCGCTACGGTCGTAAGTTCGAGTCCTGCCTCGGGCATGGATGTGTGTGATGTCCTTAGGTTAGTCAGGTTTAAGTAGTTCCAAGTTCTAGGGACTGATGACCACAGACGTTAAGTCCCATAGTGCTCAGAGCCGGAAACATACACAGTTTTAATCTGCCAGGAAGTTTCATATCAGCGTACACTCCGCTACAGAGTGAAAATCTCATTCTGGAAACCTCCCTCAGGCTGTGGCTAAGCCATGTCTCCGCAATATCCTTTCTTCCAGGAGTGTTAGTTCTGTAAGGTTCGCAGCAGGGCTTCTGTGAAGTTTGGAAGGTAGGAAACGAGGTACTGGGAGAAGTAAAGCTGTGAGGACAGACCGTGAGACGTGCGTGCGTAGCTCAGATGGTAGAGCACTTGCTAGCGAAAGCCAAAGGTCCCGAGTTCGAGTTCGGTCCAGCACACAGTTTTAATCTGCCAAGAAGTTTCATCCCTAACTTCAGTTTGCTGCAGAATCCTTGAACATATTCTCAGTTCGAATGTAATAAACTGTTTTGAGACAGAATCTTATGTCCACGGATCAGCATGGTTTCGCTCGTGCGAAATTCAGCTGGCGCTTTTCTCATACGATATCCTGCGAACTATGGATGAAGGATAGTAGGCAGACTCCATACTTCTAGATTTACGGAAAACACTTGACATGGTGCCCCATTGCAGGCTGTTAACGAAGGTACGAACATATGGAATAGGTTCTCAGATATGTGAGTGGCTCGAAGACTTCTTAAGTTATAGAACCCAGTATGTTGTCTTCGGCGGCGAGTGCTCATCAGAAAGAAGGATATCGACAGGAGTGCCCCAGGGAAGTGTGATAGGATGCTGTTGTTCTCTGTATACATAAATGCTTTGGCGGACAGGGTGTGCAGCAATCTACGGTGGTTTGCTGATGATGCTGTGGTGTGTGGTAATGTATCGAAGCTGAGGAGCTGCAGGAGGATACAAGATGATCTAGACAAAATTTCTAGTACGATACGATATACGATATTGCAGGACCTGTGTTATTCGGATTACGAAGAAAAGTTCCTTTGGACATGCGTACATGGTCAATGGAACAGGCACTGTGGCGACCACAGCCGTTACGAAACACATCAAATGAATTCGCAATTGCGAATAAGGACTACCACCAGCTGTAGAATGGAATGTTTGTGTTCCCTTTTATTTTCTTCATTTGCTGCATTTTTAAATTTCTCCTTTCATCAGTTGAATTCAGTATCTCCAGTGTTATCCAACAATTTCTGCTATGCCTGGTCTTTCTTATCTATTTGGTCCTCTGCTGCCTTCACTAGTTCATCTCTTATAGCTACCCATTGTAACACCCCAATTACAGAAACCCTAATAAACAACCCCTTGTTGTAAAATAAGTAGGAAAATTAGTTCAAATGGTTCAAATGGCTCTGAGCACTATGGGACTTATCTTCTGGGGTCATCAATCCCCTAGAACTTAGAACTACTTAAACCTAACTAACCTAAGGAGATCACACACATCCATGCCCGAGGCAGGATTGGAACCTGCGACCGTAGCGGTCGCGCGGTTCCAGACTGTAGCGCCTAGAACCTTTCGGGCACCCCGGCCGGCGGAAAATTAGTTATCATGACAGTGACGGCAGCTACTGACAACAAATTTTACACTTGTGATAGTTTGATTAACAGGAATATCATGTGAATAATAATATTTGTCATGAAATAGAGACTGAATGAAAGAATACGATAGGATACGGAACAAAATTATCAAAGAAAGAATTGCAAAATAATAAATAACGAAGGCTAAAGCCCAGATGGTAAATTTTCCAAAGATAACATTTACCATAGAAGAGAGTTGATGCCGCATCGAGAAGGAAGTTCGATGTGACTACAATGTAACTCGGAAATGGAAATGTTAGCTTCAGTTGCTATCTAGTCGCCCTCTAGTACTACTGTGATCGCAGCATGTACGTAAGCGCTACTAGATTGTTTTAAGGTAATCTGAAGTTTGAAAGTTTTGCAATATAGACTGAAGCATTATTCAGAAGTCACACTAAAGCAAAGTCACCTTTACCGTTAGCAAGATAACGGGATACGGAGATTCGCGACGAAGTTAAATCGTGTGGGATGTGTGATGGCACTTAGCCTTTGTGATCCTGAATAAGGACGAACATTCAAGGACACTGAAAAAGAAAGAACGCCGACAGAAAAACAATTTTTAGTCTCGAGTCGGTAACATAGAAACGCCAACACGAAGAACGTACAATTGCGCCGAGTTGTCAGAAGTTGTCATCAACGGCAGGACTACTGATGCAAACGGAAAGAACTCCCTGAGTGAGAAATCGGTGGGCGTGCTCAGTGTAGGGACAATTATTTACAAGGAACAATAAAATTGGATTCAGACTTTAATTCTTCGTGTCGCCTACATAATTGAATAGACTTTACCATGTGCGTTAGTGAAAATTGACTATGAGAATATTATGAAGTGAAAGGTGAATTCATGGTTATTTTACAGTGAAGAGTCATCGATTTGTCCCAAGATTACGACGCATTCTGAATATTGCTTAAGTATACGTTATCTCTGGAATTACGTCGTGTAGTTATTGAACACGCCACGTAGCGACGTCTTGACGACGGAATAACAATTTATCAACTTAACATCCTCGCAATTCGATAATGTGGCCACGACTTTGGTGATGGATTGAAGATTCAAGACTTTATATTGTTAATATTCAACATCCATTATCTAACCGGGCATAATAAAAAGAACTGCAGTTAGCCAATTCGCGCAAGCTGAAAAGTCTGTCGAGGACTCACAACAAAGGAAAACCACGCCAGGAGTTTGTGTTTTTCTACTAGTTACAGGGTGGCGTTCCGTTCCACGCCATACAGACTGAGACAACCATCGCCGCCGAGTCGTGTCAACTCTAAGGAGACGCATACACCACGCCATTCGTCTTCTACTGTGTTCCTTTCCCCTATTCTAGTGATCCGTTGCCTAATGCTCCCTATGAAACTTTCAACAACATCTGGTTCTTTCAACTTATTCAGGTCTCATCTCCTTAATTTCCTACCTTTCTGCAGTTTCTTCGGCTTTAATCTACAGTTCACAACCAAAACATTGTGGTCAGAGTTCACATCTGCCTCTGGGAATGTCTTACAATTTGAAATATAGTTCCGAAATCTCTGTCTTACCGTACAACCAGTCTGAAACCTTCCGGTGTCTCCAGATCTCCACATATACAACCTTCTTTCATGACTGTTAAACCAAGTGTTAGTGATGATCAAATCATGCTCTGTGCAAAGTTCTACCAGACGGCTTCCTCTTTCATTCCTTTCCCCCAGTCTACAGTCACATACTGATTTACTTCTCTTCCTTTTCCTACTGTCGAATTCCAGTCCCTATCACAATTAAATTTTCCTCTGCCTTAACCATATGAATAATTTATTTCACCTCCTCATACGTTTCTTCAATCACTTCATCATCGGCGGAGTTAGTTGCTACATAAAATATCACTAAAGTCGTGGGTGCGGCTTTGTTGCCTTTGTGTCTATCTTGGCTTCAATAATGCGTTCACGGTACTGTTCGTAGCAGCTTACCGCGTTCACATTTTCTTATTCATTATTAAAGCTACTCCTACATTACCCCTATTCCATTTTATATTTGTAACCTTGTATTCACCTGACGAGAAGTCCTATTCCTCGTGCCACCGAACTTCACTAATTCTCACTCTATGTAACTTCAACCTATCCATTTCTCTTTTTAAATTTTCTAACCTACCCTCCCGATTAAGTAATCTAACATTCACGTTCCAATCCGTAGAATACCAGTTTTGTTTCTCCTGATGACGACATCCTCGTGAGTAGTACCCACCCGAAGATCAAAATGAGGGACTAGCTTCCCTTCGGAACATTATACACAAGAGGTCCCTTCATCATACTGTAGAGCTTCAAGCCCTCGGGAAAAATTACGACTGTAGTTTCCTCTGCATTCAACCGTTCACAGTAACAGCCAGCAAGGCCGTTTTCGTTGACGTTACATATCAAGATCAGTTAATCATCCAGACTGTTGCCCCTGAAACTATTGAAAAGGTTACTGCCCCTTTTCATCAACCACACGTTTGTCTGGCCTCTCAATAGATACCCCTCCGTTTTGGTTGATTCTACGGTACGGCTACCTGCACCGCTGAGACACGCAAACCACCCCACCGTCGGCAAGATCCCTACCTTATCCATCCCTGCGTCGAATTTCGTCTCTGTAATAAATGATCTGCCAACGGCCATGCCACAGTGGTAATACCGGTCCCCTCCATATCGGCATCCAGTGACGCCTGCGGGCTGAGGATGACACGGTGGCCGGTCGGTACCCTTCGGCCTTCATGGCTCGTTGAGGTAGAGTTTTATCAAATGATCTCGTTGTTGACGGGGCTTAAACAGCAGTGTTACATCCATCAAACTGTTTTCGTCGAAAGAGGAAGTACAGACAGGGGGAACGCGGCCCTGCCATTTATAAAATGATGAAGGCCTCAAGACGATAGCGTATCTACAACATCTTGGATATGTTCATTACAGAACCGGTAGAGTAATGTAGACTCGCCACGTTGAAGACATCTTTGAACCTCCAGCTAAAACGTCGGCACTTCTGGGCTCGGTCAAGGACCAGGAGCCAGCATGCAAGGCAGGAATTGTCATGTTTCCATGTGACTGTGACGGCTTTTACTTAGCGTAAAATATCTACGCTCTGAACGTCCAAAAAGTGACTCATGATGACTAAATCGATCTAACTTCCAGCTACCGTAACGTGATCTCATCTGTGTTGTGTATGCATGTAAATACGAGGGGTGTTCAGTAAGTAATGCAATACTTTTTTCCTGAAAGCACGGTTGTTTTATTAAGGATTCCAATCCACCATATTATTCCCCACTTTTTTGGCTACAAAACCCTGTGTTTCAACACAATCTCCGTTCTATGCGACGGCCTTACACCACCATACTGAGAAGAAGTTCGTTTGCACTTTTATGGCTACAAGAACACTGAAGTCGTTTCTTCAGTTTCCTGGGGGTATGACAGCACACTTCAGAGTTGATCGTTGCACCATGAGAAGGGTCGTCGGAAAGAATAGCCCCTTCAGAGTCCCAGAAGACCGTCGCCATGATTTTACCAGCCAAGGGTGCGGCTTTGAACTTTTCCTTCGGAGGAGAGGTGGTGTGGCGCCACCCCATGGACTGCAGTTTTGTTTCCAGTTCAAAGTGATGAACCCAAGAGCCGTCGCCTGTGACGGTGATCGACAAGAAATTGTCACGATTAGCAGCGCAATGCGTAAACAATTCCTCGCAGATGGTCCTTAATCACTCTTATGGTCTTCTGTTAGGCGGTAAGAAACCCAGCAGGCACACACCTTTGAGTATCCGAACTGGTGGACGAGTGTGGCTGCACTGCAGCGAGGTGTTTCACTGTGATTCGTCGAGCACCTCGAATGAGAGTGTCCACACGTTCCAACACGGCAGGACTCACAGCTAGCAGTCCACGGGATATCAGATAGGCCTGCGCGACCTTGTTGCGATGATGACAAACGCCCCGCACAACGACTTCCTGTGCTTTTGTTCACTGCAATTTCTCCGTAGACATTCCGCAACCGTCTATGGATATCTGCGACGCTCTGGTTTTCCGCCAAAAGTTGCTGTCACCGTATGCTGAAGAATATTACACTGTGTGATCAAAAGTATACCATAACCTCCAAGGACATACGTTTTTCATATTAGGTGCATTGTGCTGCTACCTACTGCCATGTAATCCATATCAGCGACCTCAGTAGGCAATAGACTACGTGAGAGAGCAGAATGGGGCGCTACGCGAAACTCAGACACTTCGAACGTGGTCAGGTGATTGGCTGTCACTTGTGAGATATGTCTGTACGCGAGATTTCCACACTCCTAAACATTCCTAGGTCCAGTGTTTTCGATGTGATAGTGAAGTGGAAATGTGAAGGGAAACGTACAGCACAAAAGCGTACAGGCCGACCTCGTCCGTTGACTGACAGAGACCGCCGACAGTTGAAGAGGGTCGTAATGTGTAATAGGCAGACATCTATCCAGACCATCACACAGGAATTCCAAACTGTATCAGGGTCCACTGCAAGTACTACGACAGTTAGGCGGGAGGTGAGAAAACCTGGATTTCATGGTCGAGCGGCTACTCATCAGCCGCACATCACGTCGGTAAATGCCAAACGACGCCTCGCTAGGTGTAAGTAGCGTAAACACTGGACGATTCAACAGTGGAATAAGGTTGTGTAGGGTGACGAATCACGGTACACAACGTGGCGATCCGATTTCAGGGTGTGGGTATGGAGAATGCCCGGTGAACGTCATCTGCCAGCGTGTGTAGTGCCGACAGTAAAATTCGGAGGCGGTGATCGTGTGGTCGTGTTTTCCTGGAGGGGGCTTGCACCCCTTGTTTTGCGTGGCACTATCATAGCACAGAACTACACTGATGTTTTAACCACCTTCTGGCTTCCCATTGTTGAAGAGCAATTCGGGGATGGCGATTGCGTGTTTCAACACAATCGAACACCTTTTCATAATGCACGGCCTGTGGTGGAGTGGTTACACGACAATAACATCCCTGTAATGTACTGGCCTGCACGGAGTCCTGACCTGAATCCTATAGAACACCTTTGGGATGTTTTGGAACGCCGACTTCGTGCCAGGCCTCACCGACCGACATCGATACCTCTCCTCAGTACAACACTCCGTGAAGAACGGGTTCCTATTCCCCAAGAAACCTCCTAGCACCTGACTGAACGTATGCCTGAGAGAGTGGAAGCTGTCATCAAGGGTAAGGGTGGGCCAACACCATATTGAATTCCAGCATTATCGATGGAGGGCGCCACGAAGTTGTAAGTAATTTTCAGCCAGGTGTCCGGATGCTTTTGATCACATAGTGTATCATAGCTGGTAAAACACTGCGTCTCAGTGAGTCGTTTCATTTGTTTTAAATTGGGTGACACAGTTCTCGTTGAATGTCACAGTTGGTATTGGTATTGCTGGTTGCATCAGTCAGTAACACACTCTGTCTCTCCCAAAATACGTTGTGCTGTTACTTCTGAAAGTCGAGAACTCGAACTCATGTGTACATGTATGCGCACAGTTCGTGGTTGTTACAGCACTGCGTTGGCCAACATTATCACAAAACAGTACGATAAAATTTATCTATACGTGCGTAATGTTAGCTGTAATCGCTGTTTTTAAATCGCATTCAGATGTTACGATGAGCAACTGGTATACGTGTCCAAATACATTTTGTCGACTTTGGACGACGGGATATCATTCAGACAGTTCTGATGTTTATCGATGTTTTTTGAGCTTGTACTTGAAACTGGTTCTACATCATTGTGCAACATTCTGCGAACTAATTAGTCTAACTGACCTCTTTTAAGAACGAAATAGCTTAACTTCCGCCATTAGAGGGGGAAATGGTCGCAAATTCAGTTTTCAGAATCAGCTGTCTCAGACTATAGTGCATAGTGCATAATAATTTTCTGTTCAGTATTTATTCCTGCAAAACAGTTAACTAATTTGTTTTACGTTAACGTTGGCGGAAAGATGAGGCCTAATCTTCCATGCTTTTCGTGATGTGGTCATAATGATAGTCTCGAACAATAACCCGATAATAGACGGCGCTGGATAATGAGTTCGCCGTGCAGGGAAGTGTAATCTTGTCGTATACCAACTGACGTCACGCGCTGTGTAACATCCACTTTCTACAGCCGCAAGCGTTATATCCTATTTAGGTGAAAGTATCCGAAGCAATGAAGCACTTTTCCTCGTAGGGTAGTAGGGAGTGAACAGCATTTTCTATATGAAAATTGTATCTCTGCATGTCTACAATAAAACAAAGCACCAGTCTTCAGTGACCCGGCAGATACTGTTTTTTATGCAAATTACTGTAACAGCCATCTTTTAACCCCGTCAGAATTGCAATGGAAGGCTTTGTAATATTCGTGTATACATGAAAGAAAAAATCTGCATTCTTTTCTTTTCTTTTTTTTGTATAAGAAGCAGCACGATCAAAGCGAGGATCCAGCTAAAGTTATCTGCGTAGTGTACTAGCAAACACCGTTTTCCCTTTAAGTGCTTGTACCTATTGCTTTCGTTCTTAATTCCTTTCTATAAGCGTGTTGTATAAGCTTATTACTAAAAATTAGATAACGTTCTTAAAGAAGTATCCTCTAGTGTATAGACAGCTGAAGTTACAATAAAACAGTTGAAATATAGTATACTGAGACAAAGTTCCTACTGGAGCGCCGATTTGTGCCTCTCGTGATCACGGTTTTGAAGAATGTGGTGAACTTAAGGAAATGATAATGATTATGAAAAGAAGCATTTGTAAAGATGAACTTTTTGATCTGACATCCAGGCTTTATTCCTGCTTTCATAATTTCCGGGTATGTTTTTACTCTTGGGCTATTCCCAACCGCACGAGACTGCAAGAAGTTAAATAAAACTATGCGTAAGTTACCAAGAAGCTCACGGCATCAAAGAAATGAATCACTACTCAGTGTCACTGGGAAAACGTTACAACGCGAGGCGTGTAAATACGAGGACAGCCGACAGCCTGGGAATGACAGGTCTCAGTCAGGATTTTCTCCGAACTTTTTTTTTATTGAGTAACTATTGAAATAAACTGGTTTACCCCGATTTGAACCTGGTAGCAAGCAAGGCTGTCAACACAGAGCGGCGGATCTGAGTGCTCATACGTCCAGTATGCTGTTTACCAACAAACCGTTAATCGCACGTCTCGTTCCTTCTTACTGCATTCAACTTTAACTATACATGTCCTACTAAATGTAAACTAAACTTTAAACAAGGTTGGCTCACTTGATATCTTCATTTGTGTCTCTTGCACACCTAATCATTTTAATAACTGGATAAAAATTTCTCTGTTCAGCTGTCGTGTCTAATTCGAATAAAATCACAAGGTTTCGATGACACTCTCCTCCGCCGTTGCCAAGGTCTAAACGTGACTTTTCTTAATTGTCAAGGCGAGGGTAGGATGGCAGCGGCACACTAACGCAGCAGAGAGCATTTGTAAAATGTGAAACTAAAGTTATCTGAAAAGTTCAAAAACGCTACATATGTACATACAGTAGTGGCCATTAAAATTGCTACACTACGAAGATGACGTGCTACAGACGCAACATTTAAATGACAGGTAGAAGATGCTGTGATGTGCAAGTCATTAGCTTTTCAAAGCATTCACACAAGGTTGGCGCCGGTGGCGACACCTACAGCGTGCTGACATGAGGAAAGTTTCCAACCGATTTCTCATACACAAACACCAGTTGACCGGTGTCGCCTGGTGAAACGTTATTGTGATGCCTCGTGTAAGGAGGAGAAATGCGTACCATCACGTTTCCGACTTTGATAAAGGTCATATTGTAGCCTATCGCGATTGTGGTTTATCGTATCGCGACAGTGCTGCTCGCGTTGGTCGAGATCCAATGACTGTTAGCAGAATATGGAATCGGTGGGTTCAGGAGGGTACTACGGAACGCCGTGCTGGATCCCAACGGCCTCGTATCACTAGCTGTCGAGATGACAGGCATCCGCATGGCTGTAACGGATCGTGCAGCCACGTCTCGTTTCCTGAGTCAACACATGGGGACGTTTGCAAGACAACAACCATCTGCATGAACAGTTCGACGACGTTTGCAGCAGCATGGACTACCAGCTCGGAGACTGTGGCTGCGATTACCATTGACGCTGCATCACAGACAGGAGCGCCTGCGATGGTGTACTCAACGACGAACCTGGCTGCACGAATGGCAAAACTTCATTTTTTCGGATGAATCCAGGTTCTGTTTACAGCATCATGATGGTCGCAACTGTGTTTGGTGGCATCGCGGTGAACGCACATTAGAAGCGCGTATTCGTCATCGCCATACTGGCGTATCACCCGGCGTGATGGTACGGTGTGCCATTGGTTACACGTCTCGGTCACCTCTTGTTCGCTTTGACGGCACTTCGAACAGTGGACGTTACATTTCAGATGTGTTACGACCCGTGGCTCTACCCTTCATTCGATCCCTGCGAAACCCTACATTTCAGCAGGTTAATGCACGACCGCATGTTGCAGGTCCTGTACAGGCCTTTCTGGATACAGGAAATGTTCGACTGCTGCCCTGGCCAGCACATTCTCCAGATCTCTGACCAACTGAAAACGTCTGGTCAATGGTGGCCGAGCAACTGGCTCGTCACCTGGCTCGTCACAATACGCCAGTCACTACTCTTGATGAACTGTGGTATCGTGTTGAAGCTGCATGGGCAGCTGTACCTGTACACGCCATCCAAGCTCTGTTTGACTCAATGCACAGGCGTATCAAGGCCTTTACTGTTCTGGGTACTGATTTTGCAGGATCTATGCAGCCAAATTGCGTGAAAATGTAATCACATGTCAGTTCTAGTACAATATATTTGTCCAATGAATACCTGTTTATCATCTGCATTTCTTCTTGGTGTAGCCATTTTAATGGCCAGTAGTGTATATTTAATATTCCGAAAACTGATCCTTGTACGTTGGAAATTGCAAGTAAAATCTTGTCGTCTTTTGAAATTTGAGAAATTGACGACAGCCTACATAAAGAAATGGAGCATTTCACGTTACTGGACTGCGTTGCAGAAAGTGAACAGGAGGAAAAGAGGGTTGTTGCAGGTAGAGCTAGTTTTGGAAAGGATGTGAAATAGAAAAGTTGGGGAAGAGGACCCAAAAGCAAATTGTTGGAAAGTAAGGGAGAAAAGGTGCAGAAGAAGAGCCTTGGCATGGAGAGGGAGAGAAATATTCTGTCAAATTTTTTGAACAAAGCAGTCTAGATCACCTTTTATGTACCTGCTGCGGCCGGTTTCGGATGAACACTTAAGCATAGGACTGTTGCTATCACTGGTGTCAACTTGTGTGTGTCGTTACAACTAAATGATAGTCGTTTATAGCAGTAGTCCTGTACTGTAGTTTATATCTGAACACGGCCTAATTCGTCAGACACGTACATTATCTAAGACTGTACTGTTCACAAAATAATGAAAAAAGATCACTGACTTCTCCTGTGACGCATTGCCACTATCTGTACTTTGTTGAAGCTGGAAGAAAGGACAGATTTCTGCGCTGTTTTCAAGGTCGTGGGGGGGGGGGGAGGGGGGGGGAGGGGGGCGTGGTTTAAAGTTTCCTTAAAAAATGGTTTAAATGGCTCTGAGCACTATGGGACTTAACATCTGTGGTAATCAGTCCCATAGAACTTAGAACTACTTGAACCTTACTAACCTAAGGACATCACACACATCCATGCCCGAGGCAGGATTCGAACCTGCGACCGTAGCGGTCACGCGGTTCCAGACGGAAGCGCCTAGAGTCGCACGGCCACACCGGCCGGCTAAAGTTTCTTTGAGATCGGTTTTTGAGAGTGAGTAGATTTAAGATTAAGAGGAAGTGTTGGTGCAAGCGGGGCAAGGAACAGAGGGTGCTAATTAGAGATGAATCCCAGAAACGTAGGAAATACTGGAGCGTTTAATGTGGAAAGGGCTGAGAAGAAATATTCGTACAGGATATAAGTTGGGGACAGTAGACTAATGCGGAAGGTAAGTGGACTGCCTGGCATTCTAGTTTTTGAAGGGGGCGTAGATCTAGTTAAGTTCCGCAAGACAGCGTATGATAAGCTAGCTTATGTCATGTCATCATGTTATCGACAGGCGCCCAGAAATTACGTTTGCTCTCGCGGGCCAGCATCATCACTCATAAAATGTTGTTAACAATGCATGCATTCCTCCGTGCCCTTTATTTCTCGAGCGCCCTCCTTCATGTATTATAAGTACATAACCGGTGTCTCTATTGAAATGTCCCCTTTTGAACAATTACAAAAGACTGTGCTTAAACTGACACACAATATTTTGTTAGCGCAACGCAATCTGACTTTCAAAATTCCCTACAAAAGAATGGCCCTGACTAACATTAAACTATACCTTTCACAAATCACTTACCTCACAAAAATCTTCGCTGCTCAAGCTACTGCAATACAGCGAGCGCCACTACTGCCAGCTAAATAAAAGATTCAAACTATGGAAGGCACTAACTACTGATAGGGATAGTTAGCAAATGAAAGATATTAGTAGAGAACAAACAATGTATTTACCTTGATATCATCATATATAAATATAGCAGTTCATGACAAATTACAAATCTCCGTCATCTCTCTCCCCACATCCACCACTGCTGGCGGCTCACCTCCAACTGCGCAACGCTACGCGCTGTTCACAGCCAGCTGCCTAACACTACAATGGCGAGTATTACAACAATGCAAAGCAGCCACAGACTGCACACAGCACAACCAGTGATTTTCATACAGAGGTGGCGTTACCATAAAAAAACCTAAACAGCCTACTTACATAGAGAAAACATAAACAGCCTACTTACATAGCCCCCATGCTCCCCACAAAAAATTTTACAAATTGGATTGGGCAGTGGCCAATACAGATTTGAAAAATTTTTTTTCATAATTACAATAACAAAGAAATCAAATGCACACACTTATTGATACAATGTTGGTCAAAAGCTAAAATTGTCTCACAGTCCATAAAGACAGTCCTAATCGTACATAACAGGAGAATAGCAGTGTTTTTCTCAAAGTCTGAGCAGTAAAAGGCAATGCACACAGACGTAGTGGATTTCCATGCAGTCTTGAAGAAGTAGTGTTGTCCTTCCAACGGAAAGACAGTGCTGACTCGACATGCAGACAGGTAATGGGCCACAACAGAGTAAACCCACAGCAGAGTCAGTCGACGTTTTGAAGAATATTGGTAGTGAGGTCATCACAGAGCAGACCCACTGTAGTCCTGGTAGAGATTACGGTATTGGTGGGCCACCAGAGGTGCAGACCCACTGCAGTCCTTGTAGAAATAATGGCATGGTGGGTCATCATAGATGCAGACCCACTGTAGTCCTTGTAGAGATAATGGTACTGGTGGGTCATCAAAGATGCAGACCCACTGTAGTCCTTGGAGAGATAATGGTACTGGTGGGTCATCAAAGATGCAGACCCACTGTAGTCCTTGGAGAGATAGCCAGCAGCCATCTGTTGTGACTGTGCAGGTGCACAATCACCGTTGAAGAGTCTTGCGGATAATATAGCAAGTCCATAAACCACCACTTGTGCACTCACAAAGTTTTTGAAATTGTCCTTAGAACCAGCAATGCTGTTATCCAGTCCCTTGCTGAATTACCAACACACGTGCAAACACTAACAGTCCCTACTTCTCATATATTGTCCACATACTATGACCAACAGAAACGTGTGCAGTGAAATGTAACTAACAAGTTAATAATGTCATGAACTGGTGACAATTACAATTTTATAACATAAGAATACAATTACAAAGGTACAAAATACATCATTAAAAACATAATAATACAGATAACATTTGTAGTACAGGCTTTACAAAAGAATAGAAATAAACATATACATGAGTGTTACAAAAATAGTGACATAAGTACATACATAAAATAATGAGAATAGTTTTCGAAACATTAATTTCACACATGAACATTGAAACAGAACAGAATTGTAAACAACTTTACAAAGAAAATAACATATTATTAATGCCAATTATATTTGAGGATAACAGTATTCCTCATCATAGTGAATGTAGCTTAATATTAAAAGAGAAAAAAATTCTATGAAACTACACAGAGACAGGAAGAAAACAAATACACAAGGGTACACAAACATATAGTGGGATAACACAAAAGGAAAGGACAGGATTTGTTGTACTGCAGTATTTTGCAAACAATACTTTCTTTACTTCTTGGAGATCTCCCTTCATTCATCATTATTCCCAAAAGTCCTATCTAAGCCTGCCTTCTGTATTTTGTTCACATTCTGTGTCAAAAATAGTTTTTCTCCACTGTACAGTATCCTATTTCTTATAAATTTATAATAGTTAGTTTCTTATATAGTCTACCACCTCTTAAGCTAACTTAAATCTACTGAGCTCAGATGCTAAACTAAGGGACGAGGCAATGCAGCATCACATAACAAATCAACACAAACAGCAATGCAAAAAATGCAAATTGGCAAAGCTAGCAGCATAAATTAGCAAAAGTCAAATTCAATAACACTATGCCTGGCAAACAGCAGCAACTTATACCTAAACATGACATAGCGCAAGCAGAAAAAGTATTACACTAAAATGGCCATGTCTAATACCTATGTCACATCTTAACATTAGAGTGATGCATCACAAAAACTTACGCTAGTAGATAAGTTACCAAATCGTAAAAAAATTATTTATGCAATTCCTGTGAAGGGCAATATCTTTTTGTGCTTCCTCATTTTTTGAAATATATCACAAAACTATTATTTACTGGATCTGTAGACAGAAAATATTTATATTAGTACATTTATAAAATTTTATTTGAACCAATGCAGCAGTGCAGTTAGAAACTAGATATCAAATGAAATAAGCAACTATGTACAAAGCAAAGCATAAGAACATCGTTCAATAGTCATGTGGCATTTCATAAGTAGTAAAAAAATCTCTCATCTAGGAAGACAGTAGTCATAGTCAGGTGTGTAGACAAACAATTTCTTGTCATTTCATTAGGCATTTCAGTAAATATCAGAAAGTACGATATGTTTCCAAGTAATTAGCGTGTCGGATTTGCGATGCTTTCTCTAAAGGAATGACAATGGCCAGGATAATGGCCTCCCTTTTTTTTTCCTTCCTGTGCTCTGAAAGGCACGCGCCAATGGCCCTCTCTCCAGGCGTCCGACACAGCTGGGTGCCCACGACGCATTACGTGCAGGTAGTCACTTAATTTTCTTACGGAAATATTTACGACAACAGTTACCGCTACAGTGGCAGTCTCATATAAAAATATTTCACAGGTCAAGAATTTGCGTTACAAATCTGTAGAAACAAAATGCTATTGATATAACAGTGTCCAAAAAATTTTCGTCTGCATTGTAATACATTCACGCATATACACACACATTTCATAACTCTTAAAGTACGTTTCTTGGTTTCCAACATCCTTTTTCACAAGTCAAGAGTCCTTAACTTCTTTCATTACTCCTTACCTTATTCGTCGACACTTCTTCAATATTGCATCATAACAGATAAGTAGCATAATCAAATAACTCATATAGCATCAGCCTATTAATCATAAACATACCTCAGCAGCATAATACACATCGTCATCGTAATAATAACATCATAACACCTCAGTCAAATCTCAAAATCGTCGTAGCTTCCTCCAATAATTGAAAAAATTCTCTGCTCATGTCAAAAGTGTCATCTGCCTCAAACGTACTTTAAAAATCATGATCTCATACCAAATACATCATTCAAAGCTCTCATAGTATCACAATGGGTCCGAAAAACTATGAAGAGTTCACACAGTACAGACAAAATACAATTTCGTAAGTGTGAAGTAATCCAACTCTGTAATTGCGTAAACATATGTCACTGATGTAATAAAAAAAGTTTGTCTCTCAGTTACATGATCAGATAGCTGTGTAATTTGTGTGTTAGAGAAATATGGTACCGATGTGTAAAATTGTATAAGCAAATACCATATTAGCTAGGGTTCCTTGTGGTTGCCACACACATGGTACACAAAGTAAGTGTGTACCCCCCTGAGGATTAATGTAATTAACCCTCAGGTGTTACAGATTACAGCAATGGAATGAAATGTATCACGGAAAACTTTCTTTGTAATTCAAAAATCTTTAAAAATAAATGTTTTAAGTACAAAATTAATCACTCAAATACGTGTCCTGTAGCGCTAAATGTGCGTCTTGTTGCAACATAATCTGTGTGGAAGTGTCGTAGTTATCGTCCTCCGAAAGCTAAGTTCTGCATAAGTCAATGTACTTACCTCATAATACACAAAAGTGAAATGCTTTGCGTATAAATGTCTTAGTTATTACGCTTATTGCCGTGATGAGGAAAGTACTGTGCTGTAACGTATTATCGTGCTACGGAAAAGGCAGTCTCATTGTAGCTATACCACAAAAGTTACTACTAAAACATGTTTTTCTTCCTAGAAGAATTCAGAAAACTGTGCAGATATAAAACAGATACACTGCAAAAGCAACATTGTGAATTGTCACTCATTAGTAGCGTCGTGATAAAATCGTGTAGCTGTCACATAAACTAACCACTGTGTCACCTGGTATCTCTCAGAAAGCACCTTGAATCCATAATGTATTTGCAAGTAAACCAAAATGTTGCATTAAAATCTCATTAGCAGTACCAGTATGTGTCCTAAGTATGTAAGCCTGATAGTCGTTACGTAGTCGTGCAACTAACAAGCAAGAATGTACAAATACAACACTGTGTCGTCTGTTCACTATAACAATGCATTCGTAATTTCTGTTTAAAAATGTTCCCTAGGTTCTTGATTGGATATTTAACTTCAAACATTGTTGTATGTTAACAGAAGTCTGACAACGCTTACTAGCAATGTAAAATGAAAAGTTATATGGCAAAGACAAAGTTAAAAAGCAGATTATCTTTCAATAAACGGTTTTACATGTGAAAGGTGGTGTAAACCTTTACTCTTCCTAGTGCACAGAGTTTCAACTTCAAAGCAATTGTCATATGGTATACGTCGGTAAAGAATACTGAAATTTTTCTCAAGGTTAGCGTCTGTGTTATTTTTCTCTGAGCCAGCCGGCGCAGGTGGCTGCCTGCGGTGCGGGTCATTGTCTGTTCCTTTGTTGGCGCGCGTCGTTATTGGGATTAGGAGACCTAACTTCTACAAATTCGCCTTGCCGAGAGGGCCCAGCTCTGTTAGAATCCCGCCGGTTCTGATGAAATTCACATCTGTCGTTTTGTCGGTAGTTTACATAGTTTCTTGTTTGTCGGTCATGTGGTGGAGAATTTCTCCCTGAATCGTAACTCTGCGCCGAACTGTTGCGTCTGAAGTTATTCTGCCTCCCTTGATAATAATTGTTTTGGTTCCCATATTGTCTGTTTCTCTGATTGTCTCTGTGATAGTCATTACTACGGAAATGCGATCTTTCTCTGTAACTATTATTACTCTGCCAACGGTTGTCGTACGGGTGGTGTCTATTTTGGTCACGATTTGCGTTGTAAGAATAGCCTTGTCGCGTCCAGTTATTGTTTCTGTCGTCACGGAATTGTGACGGATGTGACCTGTAATTGTTGTGTCCCTGTTTTCGCGTTCCGTGATTATCAGTGTCAATTTCTAGTTCTTGTAACAGTCCCTGAAAAGCTTCAATGTCGTCTTTGCAACGTCCTGCTAAAATAATATGCCGTAAATGTTCAGGTAATTTGATTAAGCAAATGCGGATGAGTTCTGAGGGGCTGTATGGGTTTGACAGGTACTGATTCTTATGCAACATGTCTTCAAAATATTTGACAAGACTGGAAAATTCAGATTGTTCAAAGTGTTTCATCATCATGATGCTATGTTTTACACGGTCTTGTGTGGCTTGAGACCAATATGCTGAGAGGAAGGCATGGTAAAACTCTCCTTCACTGTGGCAATCGTGAATGACCGACCGCATTCTTACAGCTGGTTCATTCTCCAAGTAGCCACACATAAATTCTAATCTGTGTTCTAACGACCAGTTGGGAGGAAAACAATGAGAGAATTGATGGAGCCATGCTTGTGGATGAATGTCGTTGCCAGAATTCTTAAATGTTTTGAATTTACGTGTAGTAATGAACAGCTTATAGTCAAAATCATCATGTCGGCGAGTCGCATATCGGTCATTGTTAGGTCGTGTCGGCCGTTCCATATCAAAATTCGGTGCACATTGCCAATTTCTTTCATAACTTCCGAAATGCCCTGTGTTATTATTTTGTGGCTGTTCCGTATTTCTGTGTCCCTCTTCCCGTATTGGGGCGCGAGTATCCTCTGAAATACGTAATTCTTGAATTACCTGTGTCAGCTGATCTTGTACTTCCCGGATTTCTCTTTTGTACTGTGTATTGATTTGATTTTGATTCTGTTTGAATTTTCTAATTTCTTCATACTCTTCTGTGTCAGTGAAGGCTACAGGTGTTGTGTTATTCAGATCATCATCTACCTTTGTAGATAAGTTAGTGAACTGATCTGAAAGTTCAGCTACTTTATCCGATAGTGAAATTATTTCCTCTGTATGTTTTTCTGAACCAAGTTTCAGAGTATCTACTGTGTCCTTTAAGTTTTCCTGAGTTTTTGCAAGTTGCGTAACCGAATCGGTAGATGCAACTGAGTCAATTTTAGCTTGCAAGGTGTCGTGATTTTCATGAACAATGGTTTGCAGTTCTTTTATGGCTGCTTCGTGATTCTGTAATACATTTTCATGCCGCGAAAAAATAGGTTGAAAATGCTCACAAATTTGTGTTTTTACGTCATTACAGACCTTTCGACATTTCGATTCGATGTTATGTAACTCAGTGGTTAAATCTTCACGTGTTTGTTCAAGTGTAGTGTCTAACTTTTGAAGATTTTGTTCCATTGTGTCTAACTTTTTGAGATTTTGTTCCACTGTGTCTAACTTTTTAAGATTTTGTCCCATTTGTCTCTGATTTTGTTCAAGTGTTGTGTCTAACTTTTGTAGTTTTTGTCCCATTTGTTGCATTAACTGTAATAACAATGCACTGGTGTCTGAAACATGTTCCTCAGTGCTTTTCGGCAGTGAAGTTGCACCGGCAACATTCACATTTTGACAAGCGGAAAATGTGTCTTGACTCATTTGGGAAAACGGTGAGGACGCAAAACCTGAATCTACAGTATTTGCAAAATTGTGTCCTGTCATTTCGGATTCCTGAGGCGAGCTGTTGCCGACCGATCGATCGATAATGCTTCCCTGTTCACTACCTGTTTCACTGTCTACACCATTGTTTGCAGCCCGCTCCATTTCCCTATGCACAGTTACCAAATTACTACTTTGAACATCAGTTAATTCATTACTCGGTGGCGCTAACACACTGCTTTCATTTTCACTGTCATTTCTCAGTTTACTTTGGAGCCTAGTATTACGTTTTTCACACGCCATTATTGTCACAATATTTCACACGACAACACAGAAAAGCACAATTTGAAGAGCAAAAATAAGAGAACACATTAACATAACACTGAAAATAATATCTAATTAATTGCAGCTGCGAAATACTTGGTGCAAATCTACATGCATGCCACAACTGTTTTACTGTACAACAATGAAAGACTGCAACTACAAAGGAGATTTTCTCTACAATTACGCGCTAGCAATAAACAAAATCTACACTAATTACACAAACTACAACAAAAAATCAGAAGATTCCAGTGAGGTATCCTCGGCTAAGGGTCGACATATGAAATGTCCCCTTTTGAACAATTACAAAAGACTGTGCTTAAACTGACACACAATATTTTGTTAGCGCAACGCAATCTGACTTTCAAAATTCCCTACAAAAGAATGGCCCTGACTAACATTAAACTATACCTTTCACAAATCACTTACCTCACAAAAATCTTCGCTGCTCAAGCTACTGCAATACAGCGAGCGCCACTACTGCCAGCTAAATAAAAGATTCAAACTATGGAAGGCACTAACTACTGATAGGGATAGTTAGCAAATGAAAGATATTAGTAGAGAACAAACAATGTATTTACCTTGATATCATCATATATAAATATAGCAGTTCATGACAAATTACAAATCTCCGTCATCTCTCTCCCCACATCCACCACTGCTGGCGGCTCACCTCCAACTGCGCAACGCTACGCGCTGTTCACAGCCAGCTGCCTAACACTACAATGGCGAGTATTACAACAATGCAAAGCAGCCACAGACTGCACACAGCACAACCAGTGATTTTCATACAGAGGTGGCGTTACCATAAAAAAACCTAAACAGCCTACTTACATAGAGAAAACATAAACAGCCTACTTACACTATTAACTGAAACACAGCCTATTTTCAACAGCTATTAGTTCGAATTGTGTAGCACCGTCATTGACTGTTGGAAAACATAATTTTGTCTTTTATTTCTTTTGATTGCTCTCAGCCACCATTGATTTCTCCACATTTCTATCGTTCAGACATGTTGATGTTCAGAACAACCATCGGAAATAGTCCGCATCGACTGCCCAACGTAACTGTTTTCCACTTTTGTATGGAATATTACAAACTCCTGGGACTCAGATTATCTTTTTTTTTCTATACGCCACAGGTCCTCTGACTGGTTCGAGCGATCCGCCACGAAATCCTTTCCTGTGCCACCCTCTTCCTCTCAGAGTAGAACTTGCAACCTAACCACTCAATAATTTGCTTTATCTATCCACTCTCTGTCTTCCTCTATAGTTTTATCCTCTGCAGCTCCGTCGAATAGTATGGAAGTTATTCCTTGATGTAACAGATTTCCATCATCCTTCGCTTCTTCTTGTCACTGTTTTCCATATATTGCTTTCCTCGCCGATCTACATCTACATCTACATCTACATGATTACTCTGCAATTCACATTTAAGTGCTTGGCAGAGGGTTCATCGAACCACTATCATACTATCTCCCTACCATTCCACTCCCGAACAGCGCGCGGGAAAAACGAACACCTAAACCTTTCTGTTCAAGCTCTGATTTCTCTTATTTTATTTTGATGATCATTCCTACCTATGTAGGTTGGGCTCAACAAAATATTTTCGCATTCGGAAGAGAAAGTTGGTGACTGAAATTTCGTAAATAGATCTCGCCGCGACGAAAAACGTCTTTGCTTTAATGACTTCCATCCCAACTCGCGTATCATATCTGCCACACTCTCTCCCCTATTACGTGATAATACAAAACGAGCTGCCCTTTTTTGCACTCTTTCGACGTCCTCCGTCAATCCCACCTGGTAAGGATCCCACACCGCGCAGCAATATTCTAACAGAGGACGAACGAGTGTAGTGTAAGCTGTGTCTTTAGTGGACCTGTCGCATCTTCTCAGTGTCCTGCCAATGAAACGCAACCTTTGGCTCGCTTTCCCCACAATATTATCTATGTGGGCTTTCCAACTGAAGTTGTTCGTAATTCTAACACCAAGGTACTTACAAGGGAACCTCCCCATCGCACCCCCTCACATTTAGTTATAAGTTGGCACAATGGATAGGCCTTGAAAAACTGAACACAGATCAATCGAGAAAACAGGAAGAAGTTGTTTGGAAGTATGAAAAAAATAAGCAAAATATACAAACTGAGTAGTCTATGCATATCATATGTCACATCAAGGACAGTTTGAGCTCACGAGCGCTGTGGTCCCGTGGTTAGCGTGAGCAGCTGCAGTACGAGAGGTCCTTGGTTCACGTCTTCCCTCGAAGGAAAATTTTAATTTTTTATTTTCAGACTGTTATTATCTGTCCGTCCGTCCGTCCGATGCGATCGCTTTTTTGGGAGTGATTATCAGATCCACAAGAAAACCTAAATCGCGCAAGGTAGAAGAATCTTTTTACCCATTCGCCAAGTGTACAAGTTAGGCGGGTCGACAACATATGCCGTCACCAGTGTCGTATAGAATATATCAGACGTGTTTTCCTGTGGAGGAATCGGTTGACCTATGACCTTGCGATCAAACTTTTTCGGTTCCCATTGGATAGGCACGTCCTTTCGTCTACTAATCGCACGGTTTAGTGGTGCGGTCGCAAAACACAGGCACTAAACTTATTACAGTGAACAGGGACGTCAATGAACGAACGGACAGATAATAATTGTCTGAAAATAAAAAATTAAAATTTTCACTCGAGGGAAGAGTAGATCTAAGGATCTCTTGCACTGCAGTTGCTCACGCTAACCACGGGACCACGGCGCTCATGAGCTTATATTCTCCAAGATGTTGAATATCATATGCATAGACCACTCAGTTTGTGTATTTTGCTTATTTTTTTCATACTTCCACACAACTTCTTCCTGTTTTCTCGATTGATCTGTGTTCAGTTTTTCAAGGCCTATCCACTGTGCCAACTTATAACTACATCTGAGGGGGGTGCGATGGGGAGGTTCCCTTGTTAGTTGAATTGACAGCCTTGAGAATTGCACTATTTATCGAGTAATCGAATTCCAACGGATTTCTTTTGGAACTCATGTGGATCACCTCACACTTTTCGTTATTTAGCGTCAACTGCCACCTGCCACACCATACAGCAATCTTTTCTAAATCGCTTTGCTACTGATACTGGTCTTCGGATGACCTTACTAGACGGTACATTACAGCATCATCGGCGAACAACCTAAGAGAACTGTTCAGATTGTCACCCAGGTCATTTATATAGATCAAGAACAGCAGAGGTCCCAGGACGCTTCCCTGGGAAACACCTGATATCACTTCAGTTTTACTCGATGATTTGCCGTCTATTACTTCGAACTGCGACCTTCCTGACAGAAAATCACAAATCCAGTCGCACAACTGAGACGATACCCCATAGGCCCGCAGCTTGATTAGAAGTCCCTTGTGAGGAACGGTGTCGATGCTGCAGAGAACCTCATTCTTTACCTTATGAGTTCATCTAATTTTCAACATTTTTCTGTAACACCGCATTTCAAATGTCTCTAATTTCTACTGTTCCGGTTTTACCAAAGTCCTTGTCTTAGTACCTTACAATGCTGTGTTCCAAACACATATTCGCAGGATTTTTTTCTCAAATTAATGCCTATGTTTGATTCTAGAAGACTTCTCTTGGCCATGATTGCCATTTTCGCGTGTACTAAGCTGATTTTTATGTCATCCATTTCCCGTCTATCATGCGCTATTTTGCTCCCTAGGTAGCAGAATTCCTTAACTTCATCTGCTACGTAATCACCAATCTTGGTATTAAGTTTCTCTCTGTCCTCATTTCTGCTACTTGCCATTACTTTTGCCTTTCCCCGATTTAGTCTCCATACATATTCTGTACTCACTAAACTGTTCTTTCAGTTCAACAGATCCTGTAGATCTTCTTTACTTTCACTCGGGATATAAATGTCATCAGAGAATCTTAACATTGATATACTTTCAAAATGAATTTTAACCCCGTTCTCGACCCTTTCTTTAATTTCCGTCATTGCTTCTTCGACATGTAGCAGGGGCGAAATACTACGTCCCTGCCTTACACCCTTTTTAATGTGTGCACTTCGTTCTTGGTCCTCCATTCTTACTACTCCCTTTTGGTTCTCGTACATATACTCGCCTTTCCCTATAGTTTACCCCTACTTTTCTAAGGATTTCGAACATCTTGCTCTATGTCACGTAGTCGAACGCTTTTTCCAGGTCAACAAATCTTATGAATGTGTCTTGATTTTTCTTCAGTCTTGCGTCTGTTATCAATTGTAACGTCACAATTGCATTTCTGGTGCCTTTACCTTTCCTAAAGCCAAATTGTCATCTAGAAGATCCTCAGCTTTCTTTTCCATTCTTCTGTATTTTATTCTTGTTTTCATCTTGGATGCCTGAGCTGTTAAGCTGATTGTGCGATAATTCTCTCATTTGTTGGCTCTCCCTGTCATTTGAACTGTGTGGATAATGTTTTTCCGAAAGTCTGATGGTATTTAGCTAGTCTCATGCATTCTACACACCAACGTGAGGAATCGTTTTGTTGCCACTCCCCCCAGAGATTTTAAAAATTCTGGTGGAATGTTATCTATTCCTTCTGCCTCATTTGGTTTCAAGTCTCCCAGAGCTCTTTTACATCCAATACTGGATCCCCTATCTCTTCCTTATCGACTCCTGTCTCTTCTTCTGTCGCGTGATCAGACACTCCTCCCGCTCATAGAGGTCTTCAGTGACTCTTCCTATCCATCCGCTCTCTCCTCTGTTTTTAACTGTAGGATTCTCACTGCACTCTTAATGTTAACGCCCTTGCTTTTAATTTAACCAAAGATTTTTTTTACTTTTGTTTATGCTAATTCAGTCTTTCGGACAATAATTTCTTTTCCGATTTCTTCACATTTTGCTTATCTTCCCTGCATTTCTTCTTTATTTCATTATTAAAATATTTGTACTTCAATATTCCTGAATTTCACTGCCTATTTTTTAATTCATTCTTTCGTCGATCAGTTGAAGTACTTCCGTTGTTATTCATGGTTTCTTCGCAGTTACCTTCCTTGTACCTATGTTTATCTTTCCAACTCCTGTAGTTATCTTTGTACGGATGTACATTGCTCTTCAACTGCACTTTCCACTGAGGTATTCACTACTGCAGTACCTATAGCCTCAGAGAACTTCAGGCGAAACTCTTCATTCCTTACTACTTCCGCATACCACTTTCTTGCACGCTGGTTGTTCCTGGCTATTCTCTTTAACTTCAACTTACTCTTGATCACTACTAAATTGTGATCAGAGTCTATATCTGCTTCTGGGTACGCCTTACAATCCAATATCTAATCTCGGAATCACTGCCTGACATAACTCAAAACTACCAATGTCTACTCTTGAACAGAGTATCCGCTATAACTGTCTGAAATTTGTTGACGAACTCATTTAGTGTATCGCCCCTCTCATTCCTAACAACAAGCCCACTTTCTCCTGTAACCCTTTCTTCTTCCCTTACAGCCACATTTCAGACCCTCATGACTATCAGACTTTCATCTAACTTTACGTACTGAATTACCCTTTCAGCATCCTCATATACTTCTTCTACTTCTTCATCATCTGCATGCGTTGTCGACATGTATGCCTGAACTGTCGTTGTCGGTGTTTGTTTGCTGTCGATTCTGACGAGAACAACCCTATCACTGAACTGTTCAAAGTAACTCACTCTCTGCCCTACCTTCACATTCATAACGAATTCCACTCCCGTTGTACCGTTTTCTGCTTTGGAGATATTACCCCATACTCATCTGAACAGAAATACTTGTCCCACCATTTCACTTCACTGACCCCCACTATATCTATATCGAGTCTTAGCATGTCTCTTTTCGGATTTTCTAGCTTCACTACCAAGTTAAAAAACTTCTGACATTCAACGGCTGGACTCGTAGAACGTTACCCTGTTGGTTAATCAGTCTTTTTCTCATGGTCACCTCCCCTTTGGCAGTTTCCCGCCCCCCCCCCACCTCCTCCCCCGGAGGTCCGAATGTGGGACTATTCCGGAGTCTTTTGCCAATGGAGAGATCATCACGACACCTTTTCAAATAAATGTCACATGTCTTGGAGATACACATTAGCCGGCCGCTGTGGGCGAGCAGTTCTAGGCACTTCAGTCCGGAACCGAGCTGCTGCTACGGTCGCAGGTTCGAGTCCTGCCTCGGGCATGGATGTGTGTGGTGTCCTTAGGTTAGTTAGGTTTAAGTAGTTCTAAGTCTAGGGGACTGATGACCACAGATCTTAAGTCCCATAGTGCTTAGATGTATTTCAATCATTTTTGATACACATTATTTTCCTTAATGCAGTGGTTTCCATTGTGTTTTGTATCCTCACGATTCTTTCGACCTTTAGGGCCAGTTACCCACCCGAAGGGCAAGAGAGTGCCCTGTAACTCTGTCCGCTCCTCCGCCCTCTTTGACAAGGCCGTTGGCAGAGTGAGTGTCACTTCTCATCATGCCGAAAGTCTTATGTCGCAATTGCTGATTTTTCTTCAAAATGTAAGGAGTGGTGAGGTTCGAACGTGGGTCCGAGGAAGTTTTGATTTTTAATCCAAAACGCTATACCTAGACCACTGATATACATAGCAACATTTCTTTAACTTTTCTGGATATTCGGTAGCCATACTCATTGCCGCGTCTTGGTTTCCTAACCAGAACTATTAATCATAAAGTAATCTCTGGGCACAGACATCAGCATTCACTATCTACGTGATGTCATTATAATGTAAACTAACATATCGAGTGCCGTCCTCTGAACATAACAGTGGGCGCCTTCTCAGTTTCACGACAGTCAGACCTTGCACCTAACAACGATGATGGTGGGCTACCACCGAAACCTTGGACCTTTTTCGTGCAGGTTTGGCGCGACACGTTAAAATGCTTCGTAACCACGATAGTAACAGAGTTGATAACTGTACCTACACAGTTCAACCTAAGAGGAAAGTAGAATTCTGTCTTTCAACCAGTAATTACCGCAATCGCAGTTCATTGCTGGTGCAAGCTTTTACATAGACTAGTTAGAAGTTATTTCTTGGGCTGGCTTGATGGCATGTCACCTGTCCAACAGTGAAGTGTAGGTGAGTAAGATTAGTGCATGCAGGTTCGAAACTTTGTTATTTAAGATGAAAAGACAGAGGAGAGAGTGTAAAAGGTGGCACCGGTATATAGCCTGCTCCTTTGAATGCCCTTAATGTTCTCATTGGACTCACAAATCACCATATTACAGCAGTTGTGCCCAACCTATGAGAAATAGTGGAGTATTTCGGTATTTTATGCAGGACATTAGCAGTAGACCAAGGTTCCTGATAAGGATTTCTTGTATCCTGTTACAGCTGAGGAAGTTGCGCGAGATCTATTCAAGATCACCTACTCCCCCACGCCTGCCCACGCACTTGTATGTGGGACATGCAAGGTCATCACCTCCTCTACGCTTCTGGACTTACAGGAATCAAATTCCCCCTTATCCTCCTCATCTTTCACAGGTAGACAAAATGCAAGGGATGCGTCATTTGAGATCTGTATGTCATAATGAAAAGATTACCATGAGATGTCGGGGATAACCACGACTTCCACCAGAATATGGAGACATGTAAGTACGATTAACCCCCTTCCTCTCATAATTAATTGGTACTTTACAATTTTAGGTGATTTTTTTGCAATTTTACCTATTTTCCAAATACTTATATCTCCATCTTAAAATACATGTAAATTATTGTACTGCATTACTTCACAACGAACACACCCTTGGTGAGACATTAAATGTTTAAGAAATTACGCTGATATTCCATTTTAAACAGTTTCTGCACTGCATTATTTAGCAAGAAATATGCTCTTGCCAAGACTTTGCACCTACCAGGGTAGCCGAGAGCGCTAGTGCGCTGCTTCCTTGACTCGGGTAGCTGCGCCGGCCCTGGATCGAATCCGTCCGGCGGATTAACGACAAGGGCCAGTATGCCGGCCAACCTGGATGTGGTTTCAAGGCGGTTTTCCACATCCCACTGGCTGAATACTGGGCTGGTCCCCACGTTCCGCCTCAGTTACACGACTCACGGACATTTGAAAACGTTGCACTATTTCATGGTTTACACTAGATGCAGAGAGATGGGCTACACTACTTACGTCCCGGGGGGTTCGGGGTGGCGGCAGGAAGGGCATCCGGCCACCCTCTGCAACTAACACTGCCAAATCCGTAATAACACGGTCGACCCCGCGTGAAGCGGGACAAGGCCCAAAGAAAGAAAGAAAGCAAGAACGAATGCTCTTGCCAAGACTTTAAACATTAAAGAAACAACACAACACGATTTTTAAGCAACTAACTCTAACTACACAGCAAATCTACGTCATCCCAACATTACGAGTGTCTGTGACACCACAGTGAATGTGTTAAACGAGTGAGTAGACCTATAGGCAGAAATAAGCAATATAATGATGTCACGAAATATTCTGCAAACTGTCGGTAAATATTAACAAAATGTATGCTGTAACACACGTTGACAATCCAGAGTATCACTACCATAATTTAATGATGTGTCCTTAACAACTCTTACACCATTAAAAAACATTTCTCTGGTTTCATGTGTATTTTTCATACCTGTGCAACTCAGTTTCCATCTTGTCCCTAAACTTCTTGAAGTCTCTCTCTATTGATTTTTATACTATACAATGAGAATCACGAAGTTCTTCACATCCACTCTTGAGAATAATTACACTTATATTGGTGTACATCCTTGAATCATTTCCCGAAACGTATTATGCAAGTGAAAAGTAATTATAGATTACAGCGATCTAGACGGGTAAACATATGTTGGCAGTGGCTTATTGCCAACAGCAAAGTGTAATGGGAGTGCAGCGCATACTATTACGTATCATAGGCCGGTAATTTGTAGTGATAGGTGAAGTGTCTTTGCAAGTAGCCATGTTTGTTTTCACGCTCCACGTGTTTTCCCTCTCCTACAATAAAATCAGCATGTTTGAAGTGTTGGGCATTACGATTAACCTCGAATTCTTCTCCACAGTTTCTCATGTGTCGTTTTTGTATCGTTATAACAGTAAGGACTCCGACATATGGGTGAAAGGTGACATTAAGAACCAACCAGCCAACCACATAACACGTTTCATTAATCAGGAATGCAATATGTATTGTAATTTTAGGGGTCATGATTTCGAGTAACATCATGATCACGCGATCAATCTACAAGCATAAAGCAATCTAACATTACAATTTTAAGCAAATCCTCGTATAGAATATAGTTATCTCTTTCTCGTGCTTTTGTTTTTCCTTAGCTGTAGCACTGTGTCCACTTCTCTTATCGTAGGCTCCTCTACTTCTGGTTGGGGTTCTTCCTCGGTCCCACTTCCTTCTGCCATCTCCTTTTCTGTCTTTCCCTGTCCTTTCTACTTGTTAATTGATAAGCTGTCTCAACTGAAGATAACAGAGGGCTCTGCGCCGAAATATCATGGCAGGATGTTGCAGATACCTGGTAGTTCTCCCAAAATTTTGTGGAGCACACCTCTTTTCTTTCTGTTTGCAGTCCTTTCTCTTCACGGTTGCCTCTTCTCAATCTGCATTGAACCATTCATTAATCCTCCCTTCCCTTTCCTTCTTATGTACTCCTTTGCGTTCTTGATCAAATTGTTTTGAAGGTCTCCCATCAGTTCTCATCACTTGTAGCTGATGTTTCTCCTATTTCTACCAGTTCTTCCAGAATTTCAAATTGTTTCTGTAACTTTAGCTGGTATTTGCTTTTTGTTGTCCCATTTCGTAGTAGACTAATATATCTTACATAATCCTTTCTCTTGATATTCTTTGCATTAGTTTAATGAGAACGAAGTTGAGATTACTTACTACTTCGGCTCTTCCAGCTTCTTTTACATCCTCGACTTACATGTATTGAGTTCATCAATACGTTATCATTATGACTGTATGTACACTTGCGTAACATTTTGAATATTTCTGGCTATTATGTGAATTCACGATAGCAAACGATGACGCTATAGATGTGGTCTGGTACTGGCGAACACTCTTTTACTGAGTAGTTTAACCTAGTGGTTTTTGCTGTTCGTATTTAACCTGTCTTTGAGCAGTTTAATGTAGCGATGTTTAGTATTTGGTTATAAATGGTACTATCACTTTTCCTTGCAGTCATTTGAAAAAGAAATTTCCATTTTTTTCCAGTTACCCATTAACCTTTAGCCATCACTCCTTATTTTAGTACAGTTAATATTAATAGAGATTCATTACATTTCACCTGTACTTCCGACATGAAAAAATAAAACGTGTATGACAATGAAACGAATAGATAAGATCACCAGCACTTAACACCACTAGGCAATGGGCGAATATCTTAACTACCGCTTCGCACGTTGACTTAACACGCGTTAGACGTTTGGGATCATTTGGTGGCTTGGAAAAAAAAAAAAAATCAAGTTCTGGCTAAAGTCAAGGATAGCCAAATCCATTTCATCAGAGACAACAGTGAACTCAAACAAATACACTACTAGCCATTAAAATTGCTACACCACGAAGATGACGTGCTACAGACGCGAAATTTAACCGACGGGAAGGAGATGCTGTGATATGCAAATGATTACCTTTTCAGAGCATTCACACAAGAACACCTACAACGTGATGACATGAGGAAAGTTTCCAACCGATTTCTCATACACAAACACCAGTTGACCGGCGTTGCCTGGTGAAACGTTGTTGTGATGCCTCGTGTAACGAGGAGAAATGCGTACCATCACGTTTCCGACTTTGATAAAGGTCATATTGTAGCCTAACGCGATTGCGGTTTATCGTATCGCGACATTGCTGCTCGCGTTGGTCGAGATCCAATGACTGTTAGCGGAATATGGAATCGGTGGATTCAGGAGGGTAATACGGAACGCCGTGCTGGATCCCAATGGCCTCGTATCACTAGCAGTCGAGATGACAGGCATCTTATCCGCATGGCTGTAACGGATCGTGCAGCCACGTCTCGATCCCTGAGTCAACAGACGGAGACATTTGTAAGACAACAACTATCTGCACGAACAGTTCGACGACGTTTGCAGCAGCATGGACTATCAGCTCGGAGACTGTGGCTGCGGTTACCCTTGACACTGCATCACAGACAAGAGCGCATGCGATGGTGTACTCAACGACGAACCTGGGTGCACGAATGGCAAAACGTCATTTTTTTTGGATGAATCCAGGTTCTGTTTACAGCATCATGATGGTCGCATCCGTGTTTGGCGACATTGCAGTGAACGCACATTGGAAGCGGGTATTCGCTCATCGCCATACTGGTGTATCACCCGACGTGATGGTATGGGGTGCCATTGGTTACACGTCTCGGTCACCTCTTGTACGCATTGACGGCACTTTGAACAGTGGACGCTACATTTCAGATGTGTTACGACCCGTGGCTCTACCCTTCATTCGATCCCTGCGAAACCCTACACTTCAGCAGGATAATGCACGATCGCATGTTGCAGGTCCTGTACGGGCCTTTCTGGATACAGAAAATGTTCGACTGCTGCCCTAGCCAGTGCATTCTCCAGATTTCTCACCAACTGAAAACGTCTGGTGTACGGTGGCCGAGCAACTGCCTCGTCACAACACGCCAGTCACTACTCTTGATAAACTGTGGTATCGTTTGAAGCTGCATGGGCAGCTGTACCTGTACACGCCATCCAACCTCTGTTTCACTCCATGCACAGGCGTATCAATGCCGTTACTACGGCCAGAGGTGGTTGTCCTGGGTACTGATTTCTCAGGATCTATGCACCCTAACTGCGTGAAAATGTAATTGCATGTCAGTTCAAGTATAATATATTTGTCCAATGAATACCAGTTTATTATCTGCATTTCTTCTTAGTGTAGCAATTTTAATGGCCAGTAGTGTATGTCAATAGCGGATAAAGGAAAGAAGAAATCTTAAGCACAACCTAAACCTGATAACCGTTATTATTTCACACCATAACTGCGCCATAGAAACCAGTCTTACACACAAAAAGTGTTAACAAGTGATACTCGTGACAACGTTGTTGCTCCAGCAGCAACAGCGTTAGTGAACTAATAAAATTAAAGGGTAAAGAGGAACATTCTAATTATTATGTTCGCCTGAAAGCCATATGTAAAGAAGTGTCCAACAGGTTCAAACTGTGCAATCTACCTGGAGTCGAACCTAGAACCACAACTTTTGTGGGAAGAGCTCTTATCGGTTGGGGTATCCAGGCATGCCTCACAGACCAGCTCAGTAACTCTTTGCTATATTAGAAAAGAGATTGTAAGACGTTCATTTTACAACAGCACTTGAAAAATTGGAAATTTGTGGTAAGTTCTATGGGACCAAACTGCTGAGGTCATAGGTCTCTAGGCTTACACACTACTTAATCTAACTTAAACTAACTTACACTACAGACAACACATACACACACACCCATGGCCAAGGGAGGACTGGAACCTCCAACGGGGGAAGCCGCGTGAACTGTGGCTAGACGCTTTAGACCCCATGGCTACCCGAAGCGGCGAGAGCACTGGTCTTGAATCGAAGAGGTGTGGGTTGAAGATCGTGTACAGACTCTGCTATGTTTAGTTAATAATTTTTTACGATGTACTCTCCAATGCACAGTGAAAGATTTAACTGCATCACTGGCATTAAAATTAAAACGCCACATAGGCAGCACGCAACAAATGTCAAATGGGCACAAAGTATACTACGTGCTTGGATACACAAACGATAAGTATGTCAGGATTAGTGCATAAAGCACATAAGAATAACGCCATCTCATTTCAGTTAAGAGCGCGACCTTTCTTTTTTTTTATACCTGCAATCGATCATAAAATTAAAACCACAGTGAAAATCCAGTAAATCTTTGTGCAAATTTGTTGCACAGTTTCTCTAGTATGCCCATCTATCGCGTCACATCATTCTTTTCAGCTCTGAGTGTACAGTGTGAGCATGGAATGATGCCTAGAACAACAGTGTCTCCGGCCAAGTTTCTGCTGAGTGGTTTCACCTGATATCATGCAGCCCACATAACGTAACTGTCATGCATTCCATTCTTCATGGCAGTTCTCCGTCACAGATGCAACAAAGATGTTCCCACAGATTTTTCGATGGGATGTGTTTATCACCATCCACACAACCTGAACTTGGCTACCTCTGATTTTCGTCTCTTTGCTCACATGAACCGCTGGCTATGAGGAGAACATTTTGGCACAGGCAACCAGCTGTAGACCAGCTTTGGGAAATGGTGGTTATCAGAGGTGGCTGCCTTCTATTATGAGGGTATTGGAAAGTTAGTACCACGTTATGACAGATGTCTAAGTCGAACCGGCGTCTGTGTAGAGAAGTAGCTCGAATTTGTAGCTTAATGTTGTGAATAAAACATTTTTTATTTCCACTGTGGTTTCCATCTCGCGACCGATCAGAAATTGAAAAACGTAGTTCGTACATAAAGAAGCATTGCCCTGTGGTCTTGTCATTCTGCAGTCACACTAAAATATTGGTGGTCTGTGAGAAGATCATGTTATGTGATGTGTAAAAAGAAGAAACACCTTCCACAAGTCTCAGAATTTACGAGTGATTGGACCATCTCCTGGTGACACAGTGCTTCATCGTCCCACGATACTACTGCTCTCTTTGGTCGAGATCCCACTAGTCTCCTGTTAATCTTGAATTGATGTGTTCAGGGCAGCTATACGCAACGTCATGCAAGATGTCAATGGCCCCACGCGACTAGCGTCCAAGAGACCATACAAGATGTTCGTTCGGCCATAGAGAATCGTACAACCACGTCACAAACGTCCAGGCAGAAAATTGACTTGTTTTCAGTGAGACAAGTACCCATATGGACAGTGTGACAAGGCCTGGATCGCCACAGACTGTCAGAACGGCGACCGTCGTTGCAGCTACCTTTGACCTTTGATGAGAACGGGCGTTGCCGGACTATATTCATCACCGTATGTAGCCAGCACCTTGCGTCATGATGTGAGGTGGCATTGGGTACAAAGACGATCGATCACCTGTGGTACGTGTATCTGGTAACTTGGCGGAGGCAGTACATTTGTGAGGTGGAAAGGCCGCTAGGCTTACCCCATCTTCAAGGTTTCTGTGATGTCATCTTTCAACAAGATAACACAAGGTCTACCTGCCTCATCTCGACACAGAAGTTACTCGACTTTTGACCCGGTCAGCATGTTCTCCAGATCTCTCAACCACTGAACACATCTGGTCATAAGTTGCTGAGGGACTTGCACGTCACCACTTCCCATCCACGGCAGTTGACGAACTCTGATCGAACTGAAGAAGCATGGAATGACATACAACAACCGAGTTAGAAAACTGCTGCGGAAGCAAAGGGAACTTCACAGCAAACATAAACATAGCCAAAGCCTTGCAGACAAACAAAAAATACGCGAAGCGAAATGTAGTGTGAGGAGGGCTCTGCGAGAGGCGTTCAATGAATTCGAAAGTAAAGTTCTATGTACTGACTTGGCAGAAAATCCTAAGAAATTTTGGTCTTATGTCAAAGCGGTAGGTGGATCAAAACAAAATGTCCAGACACTCTGTGACCAAAATGGTACTGAAACAGAGGATGACAGACTAAAGGCCGAAATACTAAATGTCTTTTTCCAAAGCTGTTTCACAGAGGAAGACTGCACTGTAGTTGCTTCTTTAGATTGTCGCGCAGATGACAAAATGGTAGATATCGAAGTAGACGACAGAGGGACAGAGAAACAATTAAAATCGCTCAAAAGAGGAAAGACCGCTGGACCTGATGGGACGCGAAGGAACTTGCCCTCCTTCTTGCAGCGGTGTACCGCAGGTCTCTAGAAGAGCGTAGCGTTCCAAAGGATTGGGAAAGGGCACAGGTCATCCCCGTTTTCAGAAGGGACGTCGAACAGATGTGCAGAACTATAGACCAATATCTCTAACGTCTATCAGTTGTAGAATTTTGGAACACATATTACGTTCGAGTATAATGACTTTTCTGGAGACTAGCATGGGTTTCGAAAAAGACGATCGTGTGAAACCCAGCTCGCGCTATTCGTCCACGAGACTCAGAGCGCCATAGACACGGGTTCCGAGGTAGATGCCGTGTTTCTTGATTTCCGCAAGGCGTTCGATACAGTTCCCCACAGTCGTTTAATGAACAAAGTAAGAGCACATGGAGTATTAGACCAATTGTGTGATTGGATTGAAGAGTTCCTAGATAACAGAACGCAACATGTCATTCTCAATGGAGAAGTAAGGGTGATTTCAGGTGTGCCGCGGGGGAGTGTCGTAGGACCGTTGCTATTCACAATATACATAAATGACGTTGTGGATGACATCGGAATTTCACTGAGGCTTTTTGTGGATGATGCTGTGGTATATCGAGAGGTTGTAACAATGGAAAATTGTACTCAAATGCAGGAGATCTGCATCGAATTGAAGCAAGGTGCAGGGAATGGCAATTGAATTTCAATGTATACAAGTGTAATGTGCTGCGAATGCATAGAAAGAAAGACCCCTTATCATTTAGCTACAATATAGCAGGTCAGCAACTGGAAGCAGTTAATTCCATAAATTATCTGGGAGTACGCATTAGGAGTGATTTAAAATGGAATGATCATACAAAGTTGATCGTCGCTAAAGCACATGCCAGACTGAGATTCATTGGAAGAATCCTAAGGAAATGCAATCCGAAAACAAAGGAAGTAGGTAATAGTACGCTTGCTCGCCCACTGCTTGAATACTGCTCACCAGTGTGGGATCCGTACCAGATAGGGTTGATAGAAGAGATAGAGAAGATCCAACGGAGAGCAGCGCGCTTCGTTACAGGATCATTTAGTAATCGCAAAAGCGTTACGGAGATGATAGATAAACTCCAGTGGTAGACTCTGCAGGAGAGACGCTCAGCAGCTCGGTACGGGTTTTTGTTGAAGTTTCGAGAACATACCTTCACCGAGGAGTCAAGCAGTATATTGCTCCCTCCTACGTTTATCTCGCGAAGAGACCATGAGGATAAAATCAGAGATATTAGAGCCCACACAGAGGCATACCGACAATCCTTCTTTCCACGAACAATACGAGACTGGAATAGAAGGGAGAACCGATAGAGGTACTCGAGGTACCCTCCGCCACACACCGTCAGGTGGCTTGCGGGGTATGGATGTAGATGTAGATGTAGATTCGTATTTCTCATCCTAGCTCAGCTGCCCCCCTTTTAGACGATCGACTTTCTTATCTCAAACGACTACTCGAGACACGTGAGCCTACTGCAGCGCCCCTGGCGTTTTATTCCTGTAGTGACTAGGAGAGCACGTGCCAATAGGAATTTGGTATATTTTTTATATTTATTTCTATGGTGCCTGAAGTTCGGAAATCAAAAATCAATTTCCTAAAGTAGTTGCATGCAACTCTCATAAATTCTCGGGAAAATCGATTATAAAGTGAAATACCGTGAGGTAAGCCCGGTTCTCGGCGGGCCCTGTAGCTCTGCAGTAAAGTCGCTCGCCTGGCACGTATGCGGCCTTTTGTTCGATTCTTAGTCAAGGTAAATTTTTAACCGAAGTTGCATGTTGTATGAGGAATTCTGTAAAGTGTAAAATACGCAAAAATGAAAAAATAACTTGTGAATTTTTAAAATTCAAAATACCTTTTATAAAAGATCGATAAATAAGAATTTTTATTTCCAATGAAAACTGAGTTTTTGTATGCGATATGTAATTACAAATAAGAATTCGTGTATTCTTCATAACAATGGCCAGTCGATATGTGTTAATTGCCATATATTTGATGAATGTTATATTTCTGTGACGGAGGTATTTGAATTCAACGGGAAAGAATGACCAAAACGAGACTTGAATAAGCGGCCCAGCAGTTACCAGATTTGAGCGCTACTGATTTTTTACCATCTCTATGTATTCGACGCTTCACGAAAATGCTCGTAGATCATGCACTTAGTTTAAAAAATTTGCAACGACCGGGAGTCGAACATACCGCTGCTACATGGAGGAAGAAAAGGAGAGAGAAAGGAAGAAAAAAAAGCGTTCTACACAGAGACACGCTGCCTGTCGAAGTACACCACTTGCTTTGCGCTGTTAAAGGCGCTCGGAAAACTTCAAAGGCGGTTTCCTCGAGATTTTTTGAGAATTGCATCGACATCCGTTGGACGATTGATATTTGTGTTCTGGTCTTCACGTACCAAAGATACGACAAATTACAAAATTCCGATTATCGTGAGGTCTGCTTATACGTTCCGTCTGTCTCGAGTTGTCATTTTCGTTTACAGGACAGCGCCAGGATCGCCCGTGTTGGGAGACTTATCCGCTGTGCAGCTTGGCACCTGAATGTTGAAAACGAGGTTATGAAGTTCTATTCTTTTTACGAATAAGTCGAAGTATAACAACAAAATGTAGGGACAAATAATGAACATAGTGTTAGTTAATGACCGAAACAAAATTCATAGTAGATGATCTTCTTGTCAACGGTTATATGGAAAATTCCCTACAGTCCTCAGAATTCAAACAATAGGAAAAGTGACGTCAAAACAGTTCAAAATATGTACATTTATTAGTTCGAGAAAACATATATTCGCGAAAACACCAAACAACAACTAGCGCTTCTTTACTTTACCCTTTGCATCTCGCGTCCAAAATTATTTTTGTCGTCAAATAACTCTCACATTTATACAGTTTAAATAATTTTCATTAAAAGATGTTTAATCTGACTTCTTTCTTATTTGTGCATAGTGTAGGCTTTTTCTCTGGTAGGAGAACATAGTAGAAAAAATACCAGAATCGCATGCAACCTTTTCAATGTGTTACAAAAACGAAGTAAACAACACAGTGAAGATTAAGAAGACACTCTGAAGTTTAGAATTCTATATTTAGCAATATCTATAGCTCATTGACGTCACAGAGACACTCGCTACGTGGTTGGCTGCTGATTTACACAAAGACCGTAAGAGTAATCTATTTTGACCAGAAAGACGTTCGTCTAAAACGGACTTTAGACTCCATGCTCAGCCAGGTCGGAGTCGTTGTTGCTGCCACTGGTGGCAGTTAAGTAAACTAAATTTCGCACCTGCTTTACACCCAAATTTAATCGTGTATTCTTCCTGACATACTGCATACGCATACTAAGTAATGTTTCGTTATCTGCCGTCATCCTTGGTGCCGAAATATTATTCACCACCAATGCAGTTCAATTTGATGGGCGTGAAAACTTGAACAATTTGAGCAGCAAAACATTTTATGTGTTCTAGAAGCCTGATTCGGAAGTTTAGTGTGTTTTACTTTGTTTTTGTAACGTTATTTTTTGAGTCAGTTACGAGTCATCAGCTTGTTTGTCACTACAGAATCGGAGAGAAGGTCCTAGAAATAAAACGTTCTCTAGTGATCACTGGGAATCGGAGGCAGTGGAAAAAGTGAGAGAGAGGAAGATGGAAGGGCGATTGTGCCAGGTGGTAAAAGGCCATGCTCGGTGTTAGGCGGCGTAGCAGCTGGCGTTACGTCCGTACAAGGTCTTTCCTATCTCGCGGCAGCTTGCATCTCGAATTTATGATCCAGCGAAAAAGGCCACCTCTCTCGCCACCCACAGACAATTTTCGCTGGTCACTTGGAGTCTGAGCCAAAAAACAGTATTCTCACTGGAAATCTTTCTGGTACTGTTGAATGACTGTCACCAGCAAAAAGCATCTGGCAAGTTTTTTCAAATTTCTTTACGCTGTCGGAAAGGTCGTACCGAGCTATAAAATTTGCCATATAGCATTCGGTTCTGAGAACGTAATGTCACCGGCTTCACACGCAAAAAAGATTTTGGGAACAAAGATGTACAGTTGTAGAGACATCTCTGGAAGTCTCATTGAAACTTCTTTGTGTTTTTCGTCTGTGCGTTTGCACCGCCAATATTCGTATTTTGAAAAACAGAGAGTATGTCTTGACTTAATTGAGAAAAGTGTAATGACGCAAAACCTGAATCTACGGTATTTGCAAGACTTTTTTCTGGTATTTGCCAGTCCTGAGGCGACCTGTTACCGAACGATCGACCGACAATAGTTCCCTATTCACTGATTGTTCCAATTTCTACCACATTATTTACTGACTGGTCCATGTCCCTATGCATTATTACCAAATTATTGTATTGAACATTCGTCAATTCGTTTCTAGGAGGTGCTAACAAGCTATGCACGTCGTCACTGTCATTTCTCAATTTGCTTTGCAGCCTAGTTTTATGCTTTTCACTCACTATTTATCACAATATTTCACACAATAACACACAAGAAACAATTAGATAAGCAAAAATAAGAAGAAACACTAAAATAGCACTGAAAATAAATCTAATTAGTTGCAAAAGCGACTGTGAGATACTTATTGCAAATTCATATGCATGCCACAACTACTTTGGCCATGACAATACAGTATGACAATAATAAACTGCAACCACAGAGGAAATACCATAAATACAATTACGCACTAGCAGTGAACAATAACTAATTTCTAATCATGTGCTAATTATTCAAACTACAAGAAAATCAGAATAATCCAGGTTGAAATCCTGGAAGGGTCGCCAGGTGAAACTTCTTATCGTTTACTTATTTTTATCATTTCAAACACTGGCTTACAGGATTTTCCCTGACAAAGACAACTCAGACTTAACCTATTCATTTATTAACCACAACATACAAGCCCATCACAGTCTGACTGCTATATAATGACAACATGGCTTCAAATAATTAACGCAAAAGAATGACCTTAAATTGGAAGAAATCCTAACAATAACCAATACTTTTCATAAGTCACTTACCTCCCAGAAAATCTTCATAACACGAACTACAGCAATTACAGCAAGCAGCAACTACAGCGAGCTAAATAAAAGGATTCTAACTGCTAGAAGGCATATGGTTAGCAAAAGAAAGATTTTGTTGAAGAGCAAACAATGTATTTAGCAGATTTTACCTTAGTCATGTGACATCCAGTTAAAAAAATTGTATAGTTGTCAGTAATTCCACTATTCAAACATTACCAACTACATCCATCCCCATTTTACAATACATGTCCTACCAACATGGAGTCTCCACGAAAGACGCATGATCAATCCGTCTGCCCGCTAACTGCTAACTGCTGGTCTGCCCAACCATAGAGTCTCTTGCCGAGGACGCAGAGTGCTGTCAGACATATTAATACTGTCTATAGCGCTGCCAACATACAAACATATAAGCAGGCTACTTACATCATCTAGGGATGTGTTCGATGATATTACTCTCGGAAATTGTATTGATTAGCACTATAGGTCATACTGGACTCGAGAAATGCAATTCTGACTCTGAGTCTGCGCAGGTATAAACTCCGAGGTGATCGTTTATCTCATTAAGAAGCGACATAACGTGGAGCTGACGCATAAAAAACTGTTGTTAGTAGGATAGAGTGTGACACTGCGGTAATCAACTACTATTATTCATTAGAATTCGAAATTATTATGTTTGCAATTTCGTCAATATAGTGTGTAATCTCTAAGTGATCATTCACTTATAAAAGCAGTCGTACAGTTAAAGGAAGACTATCTGATGATAATATATATTTCATGGGTTTATTTACGTGCATAAAGAAGAAGTTAAATGTAGATACTAGAAGTATTTTGAATTCAGAGATATTTTGATAACTGTTGAAAAAATTTACGCTAATGTTTGTTTATGCTGGTTACAAGAACATCTTTGTAGAGTGCACTGCGGGACCTAAGACCTCTGGTGCACAATTATCAGATTATTTACAACTTCATGTACATTTTTTTCCTTTGCAAATTTTGATTCAGTATATATGCGTATCAAATTTGTTATTGTTAGACACCTTGCTCCCTTAACTAGATGGTCAGAACTTTTATAGCAAATGCCATGTGTTACCAATCTTCCTCTTCGCTTAATCAGTGTGCTGCAACGTGGACAAAATAAAATGAAATATTGAAGAGGTAGCACGTAGGACAGTCAATTCATCACTGGCGTTGCAGTCACTGCAACTTTCTAAGTAGATCTTGTCTAATGTAAGCTGGCAAGAGAAGCTGCTTATGAGACATGTGACACTTGCACAAAGGGAGCTCGAATCTTATCAGGCAGATGAGAATGTGATATTTTACTTTGCTTGTTAAATGCTGCTCATTGTACACTTACACTGTTAACTCCTCGCACACGTACTCCCCCCCCCCCCCCCCATCCCACCCTGTCCCCCCCTACCCCATAACCATGGTTATCTAGATATGATATCTCTAAGCATCACTGTCAATTGAGAGCACCTCTACATGTGAGATATGAAGCGTTCATTGAGGGTTACACATTTTTGCACACTGGTGATAGGTGAGCCGCTATCAACAACACAAGAAGCTGCTCCAGAAGTAAATTGTTAGGCTACTGATGTTAGCTCTGTGATACAAGTTTCTTCACACATCCCCTCCTAAATTATTCTGGGCGTCAAATGGCCATTAGGCAGCATTAGGCAATATTTCAGAAGAAGACATATTTTGTTTCCGTTGATCTCAAGACACCTTACTGCATACTGTGCAGTGATACAGCTACAAGTGATTCTTAAGGATACATTTGTACACGTACGCCGCTAAGCAATCCACAGTGCATATTGGAGGGTGTTTTGAATCGATGTGAGACATTACCTGTCTTATTCTGTTCACGCAATGGGCGAGGTGAAAATAACCGTCTTCGTGTGTCCGTACTGGTCCTAATCCCTCTTATCATATTCTCGTAATCCCTAGGCGAGATAAGGGGTGGCGGTAAAATTGTTGGGCAACGTTCGTCGAATACCGATTCTGTGAATCTAATCAACAAGATCTCCCGAGAACAACGTCTTCGTTCTTTCATGGATTCTCAGTTTTCTGTGAGCATCTATATCTACATCAACATATGCTACATTTTTGTATAGGTTATACCAGCCTCGAACCATGCTGCTCCGTTTCAAGTCTGCTTTCATGCCTACTTGTTCACGACTTCAAACGCCGAGACACTTGTCTAGAAAGCATCTGGCATGAGCTTTCCTTTACAGGTGCATTGCAGTTTCCCACAACCTTTCAACAAATAGGAGTCTTCTAATCACCTTCCCTGTTGTTGATTTCTCGTGACTGGTCTATCTCATGTCGCTTCCTTGTATTACATGTAAATATTCTAACGATTTGACGGGCCTGTTCGCCACTAACCTTGTAAGGAAAGAAGGATAAAAGGAAGATGTGCTGCAGAATTTAACGCCTCATCGCTTACGAGGTCATTCAGAGACGGAGCACGAGTAGGGAAGAATGGGGCAGAAAATCGCCCATGCGCTTTCCAATGAATCATCTCGACACATGCCTGCAGCAGAGTTGCGCTCTTCCAAAACTACGGCTCGGCACTTCTTCCTTCGGCTAATGGTACAACAACCTCTTGAGATGTTCAAGAAAGAGTAGGCAATCTGGAGACTCCCTATTCCCTCTTGAAAATAACGGTTCTGTAATTCTGGTACAAAACATAAAAATCATGCAGCTTTACTGTACGGTTAAATAATGATGGCGTTCTCTTGGATGGGGGTAAAATAGTTCCCCATTCAGATCTCCGGGCGGGCTACTCAAGAGGACGTCGTCATCAGGAGAAAGAAAACTGGCGTTCTGCGGGTCGGAGCGTGGAATGTCAGATCCCTTAATCGAGCAGGTAGGTTAGAAAATTTAAAAAGGGAAATGGATAGGTTAAAGTTAGATACAGGAATTAGTGAAGTTCTGTGGCAGGAGGAACAAGACTTTTGGTCGGGTGAATACAGGGTTATAAATACAAAATCAAATAGGGGTAATGCAGGAGTAGGTTTAATAATGAATAAAAAAATAGGAGTGCGGGTAAGCTACTACAAACAGCATAGTGAACGCATTATTGTGACCAAGATAGACATGAAGCCAACGCCTACTACAGTAGCACAAGTTTATATGCCAACTAGCTCTGCAGATGACGGAGAAATTGATGAAATGTATGATGAGATAAAAGAAATTATTCAGATAGTGAATGGAGACGAAAATTTAATAGGCATGGGGGACTGGAATTCACAGTAGGGAAAGGAACAGAAGGAAAAGTAGTAGGTGAATATGGACTGGGGGTAAGAAATGAAAGAGGAAGCCCCCTGGTACAATTTTGCGCAGAACATAATTTAATCATGGTTAACACTTGGTTTAAGAACCATAAGAGAAGGTTATATATTAGGAAGAGACCTGGAGACACTGGAAGATTTCAGATAGATTGTATAATGGTAAGAAAGAGATTTAGGAACTAGGTTTTAAATTGTAAGATATTTCCAGGGGTATATGTGCACTCCCACTACAATTTATTGGTTATGAACTGCACATTAAAGCTGAAGAAACTGCAAAAAAGGCGGGAATTTAAGGAGATGGGACCTGGATAAACCAAAAGAACCAGAGGCTGTAGAGAGTTTCAGAGAGAGCATTAGACAACGATTGACAAATACAGGGGAAAGAAATACAGTAGAAAAAGAATGGTTCAAATAGCTCTGAGCACTATGGGACTTAACATCTATGGTCATCAGTCCCCTAGAACTTAGAACTACTTAAACCTAACTAACCTAAGGACATCACACACATCCATGCCCGAGGCAGGATTCGAACCTGCGACCTTAGTGGTCACGCGGTTTCAGACTGAAGCGCCTAGAACCGCACGGCCACACCGGCCGGCAGAAAAAGAATGGTTAGCTTTGAGATATGAAATAGTGATGGCCGTAGAGGATCAAGTAGGCAAAAAGACGAGGGATAGAAGGAATCCTTGGGTAACAGACGAGATACTGAATTTAATGGGTTAAAGGGAGAAATATAAAAATTGCAGCAAATTAAGCAGGCGAAAAAAAATGATATCGGCAAGGCGTACAAAACGGCTAAGCAAGGATGGCTAGAGGACAAACGTAAGGAGGTAGAGACATATATCACTAGGGATAATATAGATACTGCCTACAGGAAAATTAAAGAGACCTTTGGAGAAAAGAGAACCACCTGTATGAATATCAAGAGCCCAGATGGAAAACCAGTCCTAAGGAAAGTTGGAAAGTGAAAGATGGAAGGAGTATATAGAGGGTGTATACAGGGGCGATGTACTCTGGGCAATATTATGGAAATGGAAGAGGACGTAGATGAATATGAGATGGGAGATATGATACAGAGTGAAAAATTTGACAGAGCGTTGAAAGATGTAAGTGAAGCAAAGGCCCCGGGAAAAGGCACATTACATTAGAGCTACCGATGGACTTGGGAGAGCCAGCCGTGACAATACCAGCTGATGAGAAAGATGTATGAGACGGTCGTAATACCCTCAGACATCAAGAAGAATACAATAATTCCAATCCCAAGGAAATCAGATGCTGACAGGTATGAAAATTACCGAACTATTAGTTTAATAAGTCACGGCTCCTAAATACTAACATGAGTGCTTTACAAACGAATGGGAAAACTGGTAGAAGCTGAACTTGGGGAAGATCAGTTTGGATTCCGTTAGAATACGCGCGGCAATACTGACCCTACGACTTGTCTTAGAAGATAGATTATGAAAATGTAAACCAAAGTTTCTAGCGTTTGTAGACATGGAGTAAGCCTTTACAATGTTGAGTGAAATACTCTCTTTAAAATTCTGAGGATGGCAGGGGTAAAATACAAGGAGAGAAAGGCTATTTACAATTTGTACAGAAATCAGGTGGCAGTTATAAGGGTCGAGGAGCATGAAAGGGAAGGAGTGGTTGGGAAGGGAGTGAGACATGGTCTTAGCCTGTCCCCGACGTTATTCAATCTGTATACCGAGCAAGCAGCAAAGGAAACAAAAGAAAAAATTAGAGTAGGAATTAAAATCAATGGAGAAGAAATAAAAACTTTGAGGTTTGCCGATGACATTTTAATTCTGTCAGAGCCAGCAAAGGAACTGGAAGACCAGTTGAACGGAATGGACAATGTCTTGAAAGACGTAACAAAATAAACAATTAATTGCCCCACAGTAGTAAATTAATCCAGTCTCCTAAGTGTGGAAAGAAAACGTAGAGTGAAATCTTATCCTAGGATGCAGGCGTAGATTGCATGGATATAACTCTATTGCTTCTGCCTGCAAATGATTTAGAGGGCACCAAAATAAAATAGCAACAAGTAGAACGACTCACCTGAAACATCTTAAGTCCACTACTACCAAGACCACCTCTGTATCCCAGACAGTCGACAGACAGGTCAAATATGTCTGCATGGATATAAATCTACTATAACATCTAAGCAAGTAAGGTAAGCCCACCCGGCTAGCCGTGCGGTCTAACGCACTGCTTCCCGAGCGGAAAGGCGTGCCGGTCCCCGGCACGAATTCGCCCGACGGGTTAGTGTCGAGGTCCGATGTGGAGGGCAGCCTGTGGACGGATTTTAAGGCAGTTTTCCATCTGCCTCGGCGAATGCAGGTTGGTTCCCCTTATTCCGCCTCAGTTACTGTATGTCGGCGATTGCTGCGCAAACATTTTCTCCACGTGTACGTACACCATAATTACTCTACCACGCAAACATTGGGTTTACGCTCATCTGGAAAGAGACGTTTCCGGGCGAGTCCACTGGGAGCCGAACTGCACGATAGCCCTGGGTTCGGTGTGGGGCGGCGTTGGGGCGAGTGGACTGCTGTGGCCTGTTGTGGGGTTACACTCGTCTGGAAACATACGTTCCCGGGGCAGTCCACTTGGGGCCGAACCGCACGATACCGCTGGGTTCGGTGTGGGGCGGCGGTGGGATGAGTGGACTGCTGTAGCCTGTCGTGAGGTTGTCAACCACTGAGGGCTATGGCGGGGACGAAGCCTCTTCGTCGTTTGTAGGTCCAAAGTACAATACATACATACAAGCGAGTAAGGTCGTGTCCTACGTAAGTGGCAGAAGTGACCGATAGCTCGTGACAGCTTCCGACGACAGAACACAACCGCAGGTGATGATGATGAGGTCCCATACTCCGAGGAGCGCAGGGGACGATGCAGGAGACCCGTACCGCCGTACTAGGCAAGGTCCTAGCGGAGATGGTTTGCCATTTCCTTCCTCCGACCGTAATGGGGATGAATTATGATGACAATGACGACACTACAACGCCCAGTCATCTCGAGGCAGGAAAAATCCCTAATCCCGCCGGGAATCGAACAAGGGACCCCGTACGCGGGAAGCGAGAACGCTACCGCAAGACCACGAGCTGCGGACGTAGTTACGAAAGTTTCCTATGTCACCGATGTTAGCGGTGCTGCGTGTCCTCTGCTACAAGTGTAAGGTGGTCATGTCATTCGGTTTTTGTATGTTATCGATGTGCACGTCAGAGAGATAGAGCAAATTACGATACTGTTAAACGGTCTATGGTCTTGTCGGGGTAATCATTGTTCTCGATGTTAACCGTAGTACTGTTCAGACCAATGTTATTTGTAAAGATCACGCGAAATAGTACTCAGTCTTTTTGAATATATATTTCATTCTAAAATCGTTGTCTTGGCATATCACTTCATAGGAATGGTTACTCTCCCAGCTACACTGTTTATCATTACGCGTTAGCACATGCAACAGTTTGAATGTATATTTAGAAACGGAAATCTAGCTTAGCCGCTGCCTATTTGCTGTTGTGCTTTCGAGAAATCTGCAACAATGTTGTTAAGGCACGAGGTAAATGAAATTTTAATTAGGGTCAGGTAAGTGGCTTACTTCCATTGCCCATTTAATACAAAGTCATGCTGCATTCAGATCAGTTACAGTTCAGTTCGTACTAGGTTCTGTAAAGCTGGGCTAAATTTCAGACGGAAGTAAAGTACAGAGGGCAACTTAAGATATGTCGACCTTTCTGCAAGGATAGTTCGTTGGTTCTTTTGGTAATACGTAGTCAGATTGTGTTGGATGTCTCGAAAGCAAAAATACCGTTGCGCTAATTTTACTAATGTTGCACTTCCTTCTCAGGTAATTTATTTAAAATTCAATTTGTGAAATTTTGTGTCATGTGACCATTATAGAATACTTTATTATATAAAATGTTGGCATAATAGTATAGATTGTGTGTGGATTTCTTTCATTGTTGAGTATCTGCGTGCATAATAGTACAGTTTTGTTTTTTGTTGTCACTGTGGCAGTTTTGTTTTCCCAAAAATAATATTTCCCCGTGTTTGGTACAACATAAAACAATATAGGAATCCGTCGTAGCACAAGATAACAAAGGGCTTTGGAAAATAACGGGTCGGTACAAGATGAAATAAACCATCTTGAGCACTTAGCAAATACCAATAGATTACATGAGACTGTAGGAAATCGTGTGGATCCGCTATTACTGACCAGTGTAGAGAACAATAATGAAACACAACAAATGATTTGTAATGAACTCGCATATTCTGAAGTTGAGTCGGACGGCGGTAAGTCGCTACAGTCTAGCGTAAGATTACAAAAATCACTACAGTTGTGGAAACTTCACTACTGGTAACGGACACCTCAGATTCAGGTTTAGCGTCAATGTCTTTTGAACGAACACAACACACACCACCTTCAGTGAACAATTATATAGAACCACACTGCGCGAATCCGACAAACTTTTTAGAATAAATGCGCCAGATGCTTAAGGAAACACAAGATGAGAATAGAAAATCACACGAAGAAAATAGTAAATCAGGGAATAAATAAAAAATGATCTTCAACCAACAATAAACAGTTTTGCAACTAGAATACGTGACCTGTAAACAAAACATGAAAACTTGAAAACAAATCAGCGTAGTGACAGTTCTGAATTATTAGCTAAAATCAACACTGTAATTCCGAGTGCGATGGTTACACAGATAAAAGAACAGAACGAACAGCTTAACACAACGGTAAGATAAATTAGCGAACAAGTGGAAACTTGGCACTAAGTTTTGAAGAACAAAAAAGCAGTTAAACACAATTAAAGAAAAAGTTGATGACCTGACAACGCAAATGCAGAGATTCAGATGACACAGTCTCAGTACAATTTTCAGACACAGCAGAATATCAGTCAGTAATACATTTTAAAGAAAACCAAGGGAAGATCAATCGAGAAAATAAGCTTTAGAGGAACACTGTTAATGAAAAGGTCAAGCTTCTTGAAATACAGCTTAATCGCGAGAACTACAAGTATGAATTTGACCGTGTAGATTCATATACAGAAAACCTTGGTGACCACACAAATTCTTGACATTTAGGTGACTTTTCACGAGAACACAGTTTCTCTCGCAATCGAAACAATGAGCAGCCTTGGCGGTATACCAGCGAAGTTTTGTGGATACAGACAGCTTACAGTTACGTTTACAAACATTTTCATAGAGAAAACTTTGGCGATTATTTTCTTATACAAAAATGTACAGTGCAATTATATTGAGCTTTTGAGCAAAGTACTCACGAAAAGAAGTGACAATCTGAATTCCATGCATTTTATTACGTTCAAAGGCATGCCTCGTAGGTACATCAATTGGTGAACGATGCCCACCCCCGAGCTGGGTGTTAACTATTTTTTAGTTTCTTGGTACATCCACCTTCTCTTACTATCCTTTTAGTCGATAAGTACAAGGAACCTTCTTCTACTATCCTAATTTAAATATGTTGAAAATAATTTTAGTTACTTATGAGCCATGGTTAAGACTATATCTTACTGGCGACAAAGTACATCCCGATACTGACAAACTGAAAACTTTGATTACAAGCATTTCATGAACATAACAAAATTTGATCAGGTTAAAAAAATGTTAAAATGAAACATCACTTGCATTTAATAAATATTTTATGCCGTTAGCGAAAGATGTAGAGAAAAAAAGCGGCATTTTCATTGACGTTCAACTGTGGTACATATTTAACAATACGCAACAGGAATGTACTATAGGAGAGCGACTTGTAATTCCCGCAGTAAATAGTGAGTCACATCACAAAAATACACCGCTGCTACCGCACTAAACTTTGATCACTTGTAGAAATGTGTGGGACTTTCACTGATCGTCCAGGGATTGCACTCTCAATAAACATTTTCTAACACGAAATTTTTGGAAGTGAAACACAGATTGGCGAAACAAGTACACAGCTTTGAACAGCAGTAGCAGTCAAGGTTATAAAATGAAAGAATAGTATCAGTTCTAATGAGATATACAGATTAATGAGATAGTAGTTGTGTTGTCCATATGGAAAGGCTGTTCTGCAAATGATGGTGGTACTGATGAACTGCAAGAATATGAAGGATTTTCTACCAGTTAAAGGCATAATTGCAGGTTGTTAAAGGTAAGATTGTGTTGTCTGAAAGAAATTATCAGTGTCTGAGGTAATACGTATATTTGTCGAGCAATGAAGGTTTGTTTGCTCAGTAGTGTTACTTACGGAGTGTGACAGCGGACTATTTCACGTGTAAGGACTGATTAATGAAACAGAGCAGGGAATATTTACTATTGATTATTTACGAGATATGAGGATTATGAGATGTGAAGTTATTATGATGATGATACAATAGAGATAAATACGTTGAAGACCTTAGTGATTATTGATTATGAGGATAATGATGGAGTGGAAAGATACTGTGGTTAGGAGTTATAATGTATTATGAGGAATGAGTAGGTAATGGTTAGGGCACATGTTAGGAATCCTGTTTTTTGTTGGATGCATGTAGCAAAGGGAAGGTGAGGAACAGTAATGTGATTTCTTTAAAGTCAGTACCGCCATTAGACTTGTTTATTTACAGTGTTACATTTACACTTACACAATCATGATTTTGGCTTCAAAGTGCCATTATCAAGTGTTTTAAGTGTTATAAATTGCCTAAGAAGGCATACCGTCGTATTAAAATACACTATTAGACACATTGTCTAAGAGTCGATATTTCTGGCAGAGCCTACTGCTTTGTTTCATTACTGAGTACACCATCTTTCAATACGACAGTATGCCATCTTAGGCAATTTATAACACTTAAAACACTTGATAATGGCACTTTGGAACCGAAATCATGACTGTGTAAGTGTAACTGTAACACTGTAAATAAACAACAGTCTAATGGCGGTACTGACTTTAATGAAATATATTATCACTGTGGCCCCGCATTATGAAAAAATTAGTAATGTGATTAGTAGCACAACGGCGATCTGAAATGGTAAGCAACACCAGTGTGGTGAAAGGCAATAATTTTTTCATGTGATTCTACATAGGTCACAGAACTACATGTCGCTTGTTTCGAAAATATTTCTTGCATTACAGCGCGCAACAACAGTTAGCGGTAAACAATGCTATTGCACCGCATGCCGCGCCGACTACCGTCGCGCAACAAACTTCATTTATCGCGGAACAACTCGAACGGTTTGCTGCCACGACGCGTACGCTAAACAAACTTCTGCGAACTCTGAAATTTCATCTCGTAGCTGAATAAGAACATGTAATTTCTAATAAAATGAACGTTGACAGTATTTTTTTAAACCAGTTCGTATACGATACGCGAGTTAACAGCAATGTGTTGTTCACTTGAGAAACATTTTTGGCTGTACTACTCAATGATGATAATACAGAGAAATTTAACACTTTCTGCTACTTTTGATGAGATATACAGACTTTTAGCGTGGTAATTGTGTTGTCTGGAAAGAAGAGCGATAGGTATTTTGACGTAAGAAGTTTTTCAGGATCTGTTGTGAGATAGTGCTGCTTTGTTTACTGAACTATAATATTTACGGTTATAGTACTGAAGTGGGCCAAAACAAAGCAGGGAATTGTTATTTGAAGTGTATACGAGCCGAAAACAGCGAATATTATTAATGTTGTAACTGAATGATGAGATTCATGTTCGTGTGGTACATGAGATTACAATAGCAAGATTTATGATGCATACTGTAATAGAATGAGGTAATGATATGATGATTAATGAAGTGAAAGAGTGAGTAGGTAATGGTTAGGGCACAGGGACCCTGTTTCTTGTTAGAGTCAATTTCATGCCATGTGGATGTATTTCGAATTTATAAGCGGAAGAGGTAAGGTTCTGAAAAGATGTGGTTGAATGACAATAGGAACAATGACAGGGCTGCCAAGGTCGTGAACGAGTTGGCCAGACTCAACATAACACACGTCAGGGTACCATTACACACACAGACAACTTACCATTGTACGCTCTTTGAGTCCATAGTCTGTTTTGAAGCCAGTGCATGGGCCCACCCGAGTACTTCTGGTGGCAAATCGGAAAATCGTGCGGCGTGGGCAGAGACGTGCCCTGGTAAGGCTATCAGGACCTTTCAACACCACGTCGTCCGCCCCCCCGATAGCTGAGTAGTCAGCGCGACAGAATGTCAATCTTAAGGACACGGGTTTGATTCCCGGCTGGGTCGGAGATTTTCTCCGCTCAGGGACTGGCTGTTGTGTTGTCCTAACCATCATCATTTCATCCCCGTCGACGCGCAAGTCGCCGAAGTGGCGTCAAATCGAAAGATTTGCACCCGGCGAACTGTCTACCCGGCGGGAGGCCCTAATCACACGACAATTATTAATTTAACACCACGTCAGAGGACTCACTCTTCGTGGTGCTTTGATCCTTCCCTATCATCAACATTCGGTGTCGGGCTGACTGGCTGAGAACGGGGTGACAGGAGAAGGAAATTACCGAGAAGCGCCAACTCGTTAAATGGCGGGTGGATACCTGGCAAAGGCAATGGGAGTTAAGCGATAAGAGCCATAGGATATATCGATTCTTGCCCTACATCATGGACACTGAGTCATATCAATCCCAGCCGGGGTATAGTTCACTTTCTGAGTCATATCAATCCCAGCCGGGGTATAGTTCACTTTCTGAGTCATATCAATCCCAGCCGGGGTATAGTTCACTTTCTGACAGGTGACGGCCCTTACCCCGCGCACTTACACCGCGTAGGCCGCAACCAGAGCGCTGCTTGCACGGAACGTGGATCCCCAGAACACACTTTCTAACTGTCACCGATACAGAGCGGCACACCAGAGACAAACTCAGTACGACGATGACTTGATACGGGCCATAAGAGACAAAGGCGAGAGGGAAATAATAAATAAAATCGCTGATGATGTCTCAAGGACTCTACATAACGAATACAGACAGACACGGCCATGTAACAGAACACTGCAACACACACGAATGACGTAAGACAGCAGCTGCATTTCGTGCACTAGCACAGACAGCAGCACCAAAACACACACTCACTCAACAGCAAACACTTTCACCAACACATACCACAGGCAACCTTACACATAATCTAAAATAATTAAATTGTATCAGAATAAACAGTATAACGCAATCAGCCCTGTAAACCTGATCTAGCTGAAAGTATAAACAGCTGGCATGCCCAGCCCGTGGTTATTATACCACTGTTGGGCTATAACAATTGTAATTGAACACTTAGTAAATGAGCAACATAACAGATAAAATTCGAGATATATAATATAGGAACTGAAGGTTAATTAACAATCCCAACAAATCACTTACTTTATACTCACCCACCACCGCGCTTTCTACAACGTAGATAATAGTTATAGCGCTTTTGTAAATAGTGTACAGAAATATTGTTGTTGTTGTGGTCTTCAGTCCTGAGACTGTTTTGATGCAGCTGTCCATGCTACTCTATCCTGTGCAAGCTTCTTCATCTCCCAGTACCTACTGCAACCTACATCCTTCTGAATGTGCTTGGTGTATTCATCTCTTGGTCTCCCTCTACAATTTTTACCCTCCACGCTGCCCTCCAATACTAAATTGGTGATACCTTGATGCCTCAGAACATGTCCTACTAACCGATCCCTTCTTCTAGTCAAGTTGTGCCACAAACTTCTCTTCTCCACAATCCTATTCAACCCCTCCTCATTAGTTACGTGATCTACCCATCTAATCTTCAGCATTCTTCTGTAGCACCAAATTTCGAAAGCTTCTATTCTCTTCTTGTCTAAACTATTTATCGTCCATGTTTCACTTCCATACATGGCTACACTCCATACAAATACTTTCAGAAACGACTTCCTGACACTTAAACCTATACTCGATGTTAACAAATTTCTCTTCTTCAGAAATGCTTTTCTTGCCATTGCCAGTCTACATTTTATATCCTCTCTACTTCGACCATCATCAGTTATTTTGCTCCCCAAATAGCAAAACTCCTTTACTACTTTAAGTGTCTCATTTCCTAATCTAATACCCTCAGCATCACCCGACTTAATTCGACTACATTCCATTATCCTCGTTTTGCTTTTGTTGATGTTCATCTTATACCCTCCTTTCAAGACACTATCCATTCCGTTCAACTGCTCTTCCAAGTCCTTTGCTGTCTCTGACAGAATTACAATGTCATCGGCGAACCTCAAAGTTTTTATTACTTCTCCATGGATTTTAATACCTACTCCGAATTTTTCTTTTGTTTCCTTTACTGCTTGCTCAATATACAAATTGAATAACATTGGGGAGAGGCTACAACCCTGTCTCACTCCCTTCCCAACCACTGCTTCCCTTTCATGTCCCTCGACTCTTATAACTGCCATTTGGTTTCTATACAAATTGTAAATAGCCTTTCGCTCCCTATATTTTAGCCCTGCCACCTTCAGAATTTGAAAGAGAGTATTCCAGTCAACATTGTCAAAAGCTTTCTCTAAGTCTACAGATGCTAGAAACGTAGGGTTGCCTTTCCTTAATCTAGCTTCTAAGATAAGTCGTTGGGTCAGTATTCCCTCACGTGTTCCAATATTTCTACGGAATCCAAACTGATCTTCCCCTAGGTCGGCTTCTACTAATTTTTCCATTCGTCTGTAAAGAATTTGCGTTAGTAATTTGCAGCCGTGACTTATTAAACTGATAGTTCGGTAATTTTCACATCTGTCAACACCTGCTTTCTTTGGGATTGGAATTATTATATTCTTCTTGAAGTCTGAGGGTATTTCGCCTGTCTCATACATCTTGCTCAGCAGATGGTAGAGTTTTGTCAGGACTGGCTCTCCCAAGGCCGTCAGTAGTTCTAATGGAATGTTGTCTACTCCCGGGGCCTTGTTTCGACTCAGGTCTTTCAGTGCTCCGTCAAACTCTTCACGCAGTATCGTATCTCCCATTTCATCTTCATCTACATCCTCTTCCATTTCCATAATATTGTCCTCAAGTACATCGCCCTTGTATAGACCTTCTATATACTCCTTCCACCTCTCTGCTTTCCCTTCTTTGGTTAGAACTGGGTTTCCATCTGAGCTCTTAATATTCATACAAGTGGTTCTCTTTTCTCCAAAGGTCTCTTTAATTTTCCTGTAGGCTGTATCTATCTTACCCCTAGTGAGATAAGCCTCTACATCCTTACATTTATCCTCTAGCCATCCCTGCTTAGCCATTTTGCACTTCCTGTCGATCTCATTTTTGAGACGTTTGTATTCCTTTTTGCCTGCTTCATTTACTGCATTTTTATATTTTCTCCTGTCATCAATTAAATTCAATATTTCTTCTGTTACCCAAGGATTTCTACTAGCCCTCGTCTTTTTACCTACTTGATCCTTTGCTGCCTTCACTACTTCATCCCTCAAAGCTACCCATTCTTCTTCTACTGTATTCCTTTCCCCCATTCCTGCCATTTGTTCCCTTACACTCTCCCTGAAACTCTGTACAACCTCTGGTTTAGTCAGTTTATCCAGGTCCCATCTCCTTAAATTCCCACCTTTTTACAGTTTCTTTAGTTTTAATCTACAGTTCATAACCAATAGACTCTGGTCAGAGTCCACATCTGCACCTGGAAATGTCTTACAATTTAAATCCTTGTTCCTAAGTCTCTGTCTTACCGTTATATAATCTATCTGAAATCTGTCAGTATCTCCAGGCTTGTTCCATGTATACAACCTTTTTTATGATTCTTGAACCAAGTTGTGCTCTGTGCAAAATTCTACCAGGCGGCTTCCTCTTTCATTTCTTAGCCCCAATCCATATTCATCCACATGCACCTACTACGTTTACTTCTCTCCCTATTCCTACTACCGAATTCCAGTCACCCATGACTATTAAATTTTCGTCTCCCTCCACTATCTGAATAATTTCTTTTATTTCGTCATACATTTCTTCAATTTCTTCGTCATCTGTAGAGCTAGTTGGCATATAAACTTGTACTACTGTAGTAGGCGTGGGCTTCGTGTCTATCTTGACCACAATAATGCGTTCACTATGCTGTTTGTAGTAGCTTACCCGCATTCCTATTTTTTTATTCATTATTAAACCTACTCCTGCATTACCCCTATTTGATTCTGTATTTATAATCCTGTATTCGCCTGACCAAAAGTCTTGTTCCTCCTGCCACCGAACTTCACTAATTCCCACTATATCTAACTTTAACCTATCCATTTCCCTTTTTAAATTTTCTAACCTACCTGCCCAATTAAGGGATCTGACATTCCACGCTCCGATCCGTAGAACGCCAGTTTTCTTTCTCCTGATAACGACGTCCTCTTGAGTAGTCCCCGCCCGGAGATCCGAATGGGGAACTATTTTACCTCCGGAATATTTTACCCAAGAGGATGCCATCATCATTAACCATACCGTAGAGCTGCATGCCCTCGGGAAAAATTACGGCTTTAGTTTCCCCTTGCTTTCAACCGTTCGCAGTACCAGCACAGCAAGGCTGTTTTGGTTAATGTTACAAGGCCAGATCTGTCAATCATCCAGACTGTTGCCCCTGCAGAAATATTAATCTGTAAATTAAACTGTAGCGAATCGTGACTGCAAAGCTCTAAGTAGTTCCGAGATTTTCAGATCAAGCTGGCTCCTATCATCTACCATCATATCTTCTTAAAATCTGAGTATTTTTTGTCTTTTTTGTTTCAATTTCTAATGTTTTTCAATTTATTATTACTTCCATTGTAGTTGCTGAAATCAATAATTGCTATTTGTAATATGGAACATTTTTTGTAATATACTACATGAAAAGCTCTAAAATGAAAGACCTGCTATTAAATGTAAGGCAACAGGTGTCTAAATGAGCAGTTGATCAAATCAAATCAAATCCTCCTCTCTCGGTGTCAAGAGGATCACGTGCCTCGAATTTGTGGCGAAGCCTACTGACTTTGGACGCTGGGAAATTTGTGTGTGTACAATAGCTTTCTTAGTGTACAGCTTACTGAAGTCTTCCAGAGCTGGTTAATTTGCCGTGTCGTAATCTACTGTAGTTGCGCTTGGTAGCTGATTCGTGGTCGCGGAATTAAACCCCCTTGTTGCTCACAGAGAGCCAGTTCTTCTCTGAAACGAGAGATCGAGCGTCAGCGTGATTGCTCCGGCCGTGAAAGAGTCCCACTGCCCCGCAAGTCTTGTTTCCTGTGCCGTGTAAATGAGAGAGGAACCAGATTGCAAATTTCTGGCTGTTTACGTTTCTTATTCCATGCTAGACAGTACTTCTACCCGTTACTGCTTTCCCAAACTCTGCTCTTTGTTAAAATATATAGTCTATGCTTTAAATGATTATAGTACCTTCTCGTGATTTGACATTGAAGATTTACAATTTATGAACTTGTCTTGTCCGCAGCTCGTGGTCTTGCGGTAGCGTTCTCGCTTCCCGCGGACGGGGTTCCGGGTGCGATTCCCGTGTCGTCTTCATCATCGTCATCATTCATCCCCATTAGGGTCGGAGGAAGGCAATGGCAAAACACCTCCGCTAGGACCTTGCCTAGTAAGGCGGCGCGGGTCTCCCGTGTCGTTCCCTACGCTCCTCAGAGTATGGGACCTCATCATCATCATCATCATCATCGAACTTGTCTATAAAGGGTTTTAATTTGTTAAAAGGCCCTGTTTCATTTTAAAGCTGTTATTGGTATCCAAACTGTTATTACCTCTTTAGTTACTGTTTGCAGTGAATATTGTTGATTTCAGTAATTTTGTCTTATATATATATATATATATATATATACGAGGGCAGTTCAATAAGTAATGCAACACATTTTTTTTCTCGGCCAATTTTGGTTGAAATGACCGGAAATTTCTTGTGGAATATTTTCAAACATTCCCGCTTCGTCTCGTATAGTTTCATTGACTTCCGACAGGTGGCAGCGCTGTACGGAGCTGTTAAAATGGCGTCTGTAACGGATGTGCGTTGCAAACAACGGGCAGTGATCGAGTTTCTTTTGGCGGAAAACCAGGGCATCTCAGATATTCATAGGCGCTTGCAGAATGTCTACGGTGATCTGGCAGTGGACAAAAGCACGGTGAGTCGTTGGGCAAAGCGTGTGTCATCATCGCCGCAAGGTCAAGCAAGACTGTCTGATCTCCCGCGTGCGGGCCGACCGTGCACAGCTGTGACTCCTGGAATGGCGGAGCGTGCGAACACACTCGTTCGAGATGATCGACGGATCACCATCAAACAACTCAGTGCTCAACTTGACATCTCTGTTGGTAGTGCTGTCACAATTGTTCACCAGTTGGGATATTCAAAGGTTTGTTCCCGCTGGGTCCCTCGTTGTCTAACCGAACACCATAAAGAGCAAAGGAGAACCATCTGTGCGGAATTGCTTGCTCGTCATGTGGCTGAGGGTGACAATTTCTTGTCAAAGATTGTTACAGGCGATGAAACAAAACGGCAATCAATGGAGTGGCGCCACACCCACTCCCCTACCAAGAAAAAGTTTAAAGCCATACCCTCAGCCGGTAAAGCCATGGTTAAAGTCTTCTGGGACGCTGAAGGGGTTATTCTGTTCGATGTCCTTCCCCATGGTCAAACGATCAACTCTGAAGTGTATTGTGCTACTCTTCAGAAATTGAAGAAACGACTTCAGCTTGTTAGTAGGCACAAAAATCTGAACGAACTTCTCCTTCTTCATGACAACGCAAGACCTCACACAAGTCTTCGCACCCGAGAGGAGCTCACAAAACTTCAGTGGACTGTTCTTCCTCATGCACCCTACAGCCCCGATCTCGCACCGTCGGGTTTCCATATGTTTGTCCCAATGAAGGACGCAATCCGTGGGAGGCACTACGCGGATGATGAAGAAGTTATTGATGCAGTACGACGTTGGCTCCGACATCGACCAGTGGAATGGTACCGTGCAGGCATACAGGCCCTCATTTCAAGGTGGCGTAAGGCCGTAGCATTGAATGGAGATTACGTCGAAAAATAGTGTTGTGTAGCTAAAAGATTGGGGAATAACCTGGTGTATTTCAATGCTGAATAAAACAACCCCTGTTTCAGAAAAAAAATGTGTTGCATTACTTATTGAACTGCCCTCATATATATATATATATATATATATATATATATATATATATATATATATATATAGCTTTTTTAATAGAAATAAAGTTTGTCAAATGGTGAATGATGTGTATTTAAAACCGCGGCTTAGTCCTTTCGTGTGTTTGATTTTGGTTAAGCTGCAGTTTACAAGGTGGCATTTCACTAACTCTATAATACCCAATAATTGTCAATTGCCACATTCACATTCGATTCACTAATTACGCTTGTTAACACTCTCGCGACCATCTCTGTTGCCTTTTGCCGTTGACGCTGATTTTATTTTACAAATCTAGATAATGCAACAGTCTGTGCGAACCGTGACCCACACTCGACCGTTCGCTCGGTCTGACGCCGCGACACTCCCCAAGCAGTGACAACGACGTTCCTGGCCTGAAACAGTGCGGTCAACCATCGGCCTGGATATTTCTTATGCTCACAAATAATTCGGCTGCTCTCAGCCAATAATTAGCGAGGACATTGTTCGTAGATGGGCGATGGCGTCCTACGTCAACAGACTGCCACACTGAAAGATCCACGTTCAGAACGCCACGTTAGCCTTCTTCCCAAACTGAAGATCTTGGGTTGTACTGTACCGCCTTACGAAATCTATTTAACTGCAATTTGCACTGTGAGACGTCGTGACCATCTGGTTGCACCTTTAATAACTTTGGTTATGTCTTGACCACACTTTTATTTAAACAAAAGTTTTTTATTTAAATAAAAGCGTTTGCAAGACGTAAGTAAAGTTATAAAAAGTAAATCTATTTAACGCAAGTGTTATATCTGATGTACGACTATGAGATCATTTTACAGTTTCACTCATATTTTTGACTCTGCAAACGAAGATTCAGTGTAAGTGCATATCACGTGCGTAAGTTGAAAAGTGTGGGAAAGGAGAATCTACCCCTGCCTTCCGTCCCTTTTTAATGTGATAGGTGTTTTTTGGTTTTCTATCTTTACTGGTCCCTCTCGCTTCTTGCACGTACTGCCTTTCACAATCACTTATTCATATTTCCCTGACAATTTCAAACATTTTGGACCATTTGACGGCATCGAAAGCTTTCTCTAAATCGACAAATCCTACGAAAGTGTTTTAATTCTTTTGTTAACTAAACGAAGCACCTTTTTACCTTCTTTCACGAAACTTCGTTAGTTTTGTTCACCTAGGTCTCGCACTGTAAGCCAATTTTTCAGTATTCAACAATCATTCTGGATTGTAAGCTCATTTTCCGGAACACAATCGTTGTATACTGGAAAATGGGCTTACAATGCAAAACATGGGTCACAAAAAAAATAATAAAATTTTGTGAAACAAGGTAAAAAATTGTTTCATTTACTTAATACAATATGCAATGATTCGCTAAGATGCTGCAGCTGAATCAATTAAACTGTCTTAACTTCTCTTAGTCTTGCCTTCGATCAATTTCAATTCCACAGCTGAATCAGTTATAATCCGTTCATTGTGAGAGTAAACCTGTTGTAAACAAACACAAACGCGATGATTGGTTAGCAGCCGTAGTACACGTTCACTGGTGTTGTTACACTGTTGGAAGTAGGTCTTATTACTAAGTTACGTTAAATGAAACTTGTGTTAACAGCCATCAACATTTTTCTTAATCACGCTTTAGCTACGTACTTTTCATTTCAAAAATCGTGTACAGTCACAGCCTCTGAAGCGTTGTGCTCTAATAGTCGCGCTGTTAATGCACAGAATAAAAGTGGTTGAAGCTGCTTTCTGTTCCGTAGTGAAACACGAGCGTGGAACACGGTTAAAAAGTGCCGAGGAATATGTTGGTCGTAATGGTTTTCATAAATTTACGGAGATAATCGGCTTTTAACTTTTTCTAGAATTGTATACGTTGCAGTTAGTAGTGTTAAACGTGTAGCTCAGTTGGTAGCATAATGGGATTTAAACTAAATGCGGTTATTTGTCTAATGGTTCAAATTTCGCTAGTACAATTTTTTCTATGAATAATGCGCGTCTCATACTGGACGCGAAATTCCTGTTTCCATTTCAAACACAAATTCTTAATTATCGATGTTTTATGAAAGACTGTTCATAAAAGTTGTTTAAATTAAGAAAACATAACAATTTAATTTTTAAGGCAAAAATGAAAAACCAAATCGTCTCTATTTGCCGGGATGGTTCCTTTGAAAGGGCACAGCAGATTTCCTTACCAGTCCTTCCCTAACCCGAGCTTGCGCTCCGTCTCTAATGACCTCGTTGTCGACGGGACGTTAAACACTAAACTAACCTAACTCTCTATTTGGACTATGTCCATCGTTTTATACCACAGAGGTAGATAAGTATCGAAGAAACAGGAAAAACAATCGTTTTCACAGCATCGAGCACATCATACAAATGCTGCATTTTTACATTTGCTACTCTACCATTACAATATGAACCCAACAGAACTGATCTGGAGCCAAGCTGCGGGATTTGGCCCGAGAAGTAACAAGACTGTTAAGCTGCCAGACGTACTGGAACTTAACGCACGCAGCTTTTTCACACGTCTCTGCCAAACACTGGCGGGATACAGAAAGGCTCGACATAAAAGAAAGAGAGAAAATGCTGCGCCTCATTGGCTCCGTGGATTATGTTCTTGATAGGCTCGTTATCAACGTAGCAGGTGACACTTCCAGAACTGAAATGTATTTCTCGCATTCGGATAAGGAAGGAGCTAAGACATTACCAGACGACTGACTGTAAGTAATACCTTCAGTGGCTTCTAGATTTAACTATACGGTGAAATCCTTCAATACTCTCTTACGTTACACACGACGTATGCAGAAAAACTACCCTATGGTTAAGTCATGAATTTTCATCAGTCTTGTTTTTAATTACAATAGTACGTTAGCTAAAAACGATAACGTGTTGCGGTTTTCGTCTAGTCGTCTAAGGAGCGTGTTGTGAGAGATTTACAGTGTATTATTTCATTCTGCTTGAAAATTAAATGACATTCGAAGCTGTATTACTCCTCTGCTCGTGGTTTTTTTTCTTGTGGACTGCAGCTGGCCACGTCACTGCAGGTTAGGTTTACCGGCTGACCGCCCAGTGCTGTCCACGTTAAATGCGCTGATAGAGCTGTTGTCCCATACTATGGCTAAGTCGATGTGCGCGTAACGCGCAGCGCAAAATGTACCCTTATCATCGTACTTGACAGTACTCAAGACAGCTTGACTGCAGTCCCACATGAAACGGAAATCCAATGAGGTTCCAGCAAATGCGGAAGAACTAATAGTGCAATGTTTACGTCCGGTTTATTCTTATGACGAACGGATTATACTTCTTAAAATGGCTCTGAGCACTAAGGGACTTAACATCTGAGGTCATCAGTCACAACTTCTTAATTTTCCTTAAGTCTTGGTTTCAATCATTTCCATTTCCGTTATAAGCTGCAGCGTCAGAAGTGGCCAACGTCAGAAATGGCTGGCTCTCTAGAGCCTTTAGATTTATAAAGTCAAAATGATCATTTAACAAGTCCTCAATTTGCTTTTCTATTCTTCTATATGTTATTCTAGTCAGCAACGTGATGCATGAGCTATTAAGCTGATTGTGCGCCGGCTCTCACATTTATCTGTCTTTACTATCTTCGGGATTATGTGGGTAATATTCTACCGAAACTCCGATTGTCATTAATTATCGTATTATACGTTGTAGTTAAGTTTGAACGACGTGGTAAATTCATTATTCAAACCTGAACAAGTCTGTCTGCGTTGATGTGAAAGGCAGACCCTTGTTGGCTGATGTATCAAGGACCTCATTAACGGGTGAAATATAAACCGTCCAGGAAGAAACTTCCCTACATCAGCACAGAAGCAACGTCATTAACCTTTTCAGGAACCAGGTTGGCGAAGGGTTTTCTCTTTTGGCTGACTGCCGAATGAAGGATCCTCGGCAGTGCTTCGTGATTAGCAAGTCGTCTTCTTCCTGCTGTTGCAGCCAATGTGTGAGTCATGACGCCGCTGCTTTTTTATTCAAGCACCTGCTTAGGTAGGCTCGTAGAGCTAATTAGAGTGCATCTCAAAGCTCCTCACTTCTCGAGAATTCAGCAAGAGAACAGGAAATGAATCGAGATCTTCCGCTATGTTATGAAGGTGAGTTAACCGATGACGAAACTGGAAATAATTTTGCCCTTCGACAGCTTCGATGTGGTACAACTGTGAAAAAGTGTCTGTTTATTGAAGAACAATGAAAGAACCTAGGGTTGATCTATGAACATCTCAAGAAACGGAAAGCGCGGCACTGTATGTCGTTAAATCAAAACTAGTTTTGAGGAAGTGAACACTGAACTTATCAAGTGCTGTTCCCGAACCCTAGCACTGCACTGCTTTGCATAATTTAAATATGGAGTCTGCAACAGTCCATTCTGTGGGCCCTGCTGTTGTTTAGCATCATGAACGTCCCTGTCATTATCGTCATGACCATATTCCTCTTCTATGTGCATATCCGTGTAATGTGCCATTGTGTTTTAGCTCTGTTACCAATTTAGCCATGGTCTAGTTAGCAGTAATTGTTTCTTCATCTACATCTACAACTACATCCATACTCCGCAAGCCACCTGACGGTATGTGGCGGAGGGTACCTTGAGTACCTCTATCGGTTCTCCCTTCTATTCCAGTCTCGTATTGTTCGTGGAAAGAAGGATTGTCGTATGCCTCTGTGTAGGCTCTAATCTCTCTGATTTTATCCTCATAGTCTCTTCGCGAGATATACGTAGGAAGGATCAATATACTCCTCGGTGAAGGTATGTTCTCGAAACTTCAACAAAAGCCCGTACCGAGCTACTGAGCGTCTCTCCTGCAGAGTCTTCCACTGGAGTTTATCTATCATCTCCGTCACGCTTTCGCGATTACTAAATGATCCTGTAACGAATCGCGCTGCTCTCCGTTGGATCTTCTCTATCTCTTCTATCAACACTATCTGGTACGGATCTTTCTGCTGTGTGAGGACAAACAGTGTCGTTCTGTGTACGGTGTAAACACGAATAGTTCTCCTCTACCTACCAGCTGTGCCACGTATGGTGAAATCGAAATGGCATAACTACACCGCAGGGAATTAATTAACTGCGAATGTTAACTGCCACTCAGTTAAAGAATGAGTGCGCTATTCCTTTCTCTGTGTTGCCACAGACGACACGTAACCGCCTCCATTCCTGCTGGAATAGCAGGACATGTAAGGGGCCTAGTTGTATCTTACCACATCAGAAAAGACGCGAAAGTTTAAATAGTTTCACCAACCTGGCTAATTCATGCGATGTCGTTGTCCCAGCGCAGAAGTAGCATTTAGGTCTCGATTCCACTGCTTTCGATGACAAGCTATCAAAAACTGCAGTGAAACAGATTAACGCTTTTACCTCAGCTAAATAATGTCCAACGGCCTTGCCGCAGTGATAACACCGATTCCCGTCAGATCACCGAAGCTAAGCGCTGTCTGGCTGGGTTAGCACTTGATTGGGTGACCATCCGGTCTGCCGAGCGCTGTTGGCAAGCGGGGTGCACTCAGCCCTTGTGAGGCAAACTGAGGAGCTACTTGATTGAGAAGTAGCGGCTCCGGTCTAGAAACTGACATACGGCGGGGAGAGCGGTGTGTTTACCACATGCCCCTCCGTATCCGCATCCAGTGACGCCTGTGGGCTGAGAATGACACGGTGGCCGGTTGGTGCCGTTGGATCTTCATGGCCAGTTCGGGGGGAGTTTTCAGCTAAATAATGAAGTCAGTAGTTTATAGAGATGTCATCTATTTTTATAAACATTCTTTCAGATAAAACAGCAAACAGTACTACAATGTTGCGGTACCATACGTACGCCTATCATGTTCGACATATAATCTGTTGGTTTCTGTCTCAGGTTTATCGGCAGACGTTTGGTTTACGATGTTTTCTGACGTATCGCCAGCACGAGTAATTTGCGTTGTCAAACCTCCACCCTCCATTGCTGCTCACGGACTGAAGTCTAGCTCCTGGCTGAATATTATAATTATGTACCTGTCGCGCCAACATCTGAGGGCTTTTCCCTGGTCGTCACCACCGTGGTTCTCCAGTAGCTACTTGGAACGGTAGTTACCTACAGCACGACAATCCGAAGTCCATTTAGTTCGGGGCTTTACGCTTTCTTACTGAAGCTGTCATCATGTTTGTGTATGTCTTTAGATTTCCTGAACAAGCGGTAGCGGTAGCTCTTCTTCACAGGAAGAAGTTCTTCAAATTCAAATGGCTCCAAGCACTATGGGACTTAACATCTGAGGTCATCAGTCTTCTAGACTTATACTACTTAAACCTAACTAACCTAAGGACATCACACACATCCATGCCCGAGGCAGGATTCGAACCTGCGACCGTAGCTGCAAAGAAGTTCTGTGTTGGTCAATTATATTATGAGGTCCCACACAGCGCCTGCTCCTTCATGGCCGATTTCTCCACGTGTCCCAGCCTGCAATGATGTTTATGTTCGGTGACAGTGGTATTGATGGATCATCCACTAAATTCTATATAGACTTCACCTCATGTATATGGAATTAGGTATCTTCCCGGCATTGCAAGTGGGTCCCTTTAGTCCTTTGCTGAATTAAGACACTCTTTGACAGTCTTGTTTGGTTGTAATCCGTCTTTACGTCGAGTCTGCGCAATATACAGTCGCGTCTGTCTTTCAGTCTGGGAATGCACGGCAGAAAACGCAATGTCAGCACATACCTGAACTTTTTAGAATCTGCTTTTTTCGCAGGTGACCGGGCACAACCACGTACTTTCTAACGCCATGTTATTACACCAGTTTGGCGCGAAGTACTTCGCTTAGCGGTGATTCGTGACGTTGCCGATGAAGCGCAAAGTGATTCGTGTCTCCTCTTATGACCGACTATGAAACGATTTCCTCGTTACGTCATGACATCGAATGAAATAACAAGTTTATGCCATGACAGTATAATACTGACACGGTCTGCTACGCTATTTTGGACTATAACTGAAAACTAATTAAATTACTTTAAATAAATGAATATAAAGGATTTGCGCGCTCACAAGACGATAATCCCCTCTAACTTTCATCACAGTAGCCAATCTCAACGCTAGCAGTCCCTGTTGGTGCAAGTTCCTACGAGTAGTGCATCTGTCGTTTTTGCCGCAGACCACCTCGTGACATCACACATCTACTACTTTACCCTCACTGTAACTCAGCTGTAATCCTTGGTAATAAAGCAATGGCTCCAAGAGCGAGTAAAGTCACAAGTGCTACGGGAATATGGCCTACCATAGCGTCCTAGTCCTTCACTAGTACATCTCCGAGTCATCAGCTACAGTTTCGGATGGCGCTGTGGTCTATACCTTCAGCGACGCCGATTCCAGCCAACGTATCAGTTCACTATCGTGATTCTTGGAAGAGTTGCGAACAACCATTATACATCGTGCAGTTACTAAGGTTGGAACTTTAATAGTGGCAACTGTTTATTTACAGTTCGTACAAAATAGATACGTGTTTCAAAGTTTTATTGAGCTTCAAAGTAGTCATCAGCATTGTACATAACCCGTTACCAGCGATGTGGAGGTCGTAGGATACTCTCAGCAGTGCCAGGCGTGTTGACAGTTCGAGCGGCGCGGTCTATTGCCCGGTGAATTTGTAGCAGTTCTGAAGCGTATGCCGTGAAGTGTTTCCTTTAGTTTAGAAATGGAGTTGAACTTACGAGGACTGAAGTCAGGGGAGTGCAGTAGGTAGTATAGCACTTAGCAGCCCCATCAGTCAAACAAATCAGTAACAGCTTGCACTCTACGTGCTTGAGCATTGTCCTGCAAAATGATGGTCAGGTCCCGCAGAAAGTGTCATCACTTCTGCCTCTAAGCTGGTCGGAGGTTGTGTTCCAAAACTGAACAGCATGGAGACAGAAGTGATTACACTTTCTCGTACATTAATGTGACCACCGCCTACGTTCCATGTCAACCTGCAATAACCACTCGTAGACAGCGTGTGGCAACACCAACATTGGAGGGTATATAAAGCATGTTGGCGGGATGCAGGTAACAGCGCAGTCGTTGTTGCAATGTGGAAACGGAGCGATTTAGCAGACGTCCAAAAGGGTGTGATCATTAGCTTTCGAGCATAGGTGGAATCATTTCCGAAATGGCTACGTTTGTAAATTGTTGGCGTGCCGCCGTGGTGCACGCATACCATGTGTGGCAAAATGACGCTCTCCAAAACCGGTGCCGAAGCAGCTGTGATGTACTACAGGCCATAGATGACAAGGGTGAACAATGGCTGCAGCTATGTGTATTGGCGAATAGACGTGCAACAGTTGAGCAAATGACCTCCCAGATGAACCAAGGGAATACCATCAGGCTCTCCTCAAGGTACGTTCACCGAACGTTTGTGCGTATGGGCTTCCACGGCAGGCGTCTGGTTCATGCATCGATGCTGACTGCTGTTCATAGGCGACGACGGTCGGAATTTGGACGCCTGTCCCATTACTGAACGTCCACTGAGAGGCGGAGGTGGCATTTTTGGATGAATCACACTTTATGGTCCAAGGGAGAAATAGCTGTTGGCATGCATGACGTGAACGAAGCAAATATCCTGCAACAATCCAGGGTGGAGGACAAATGGTTCAAATGGCTCTGAGCACTATGGGACTCAACATCTGAGTCATCAGTCCCCTAGACTTAGAACTACTTAAACCTAACTGACCTAAGGACATCACACATATCCATGCCCGAGGCAGGATTCGATTGTTCAAATTGCTCTGAGCACTATGGGACTTAACTTCTGAGGTCATCAGTCCCCTAGAATTTAGAACTAATCTAAAGACATCACACACACCCATGCCCGAGGCAGGATTCGAACCTGCGACCATTGCAGCAGCGCGGTTCCGGACTGAAGCGACTAGAACCATTGGGCACAATGGCCAGCGGATGGAGGACGTTCCCGGGTGATCTCCTCATTCTGGAAAGCACAATGGATCAAGCCAAAATGCATATCTGTCGTTGGGGACCACGTCCACACATGCTTACTGTTTGTTTTTCCCCGGCACGATGACATTTACCAGCAGAACAGTGCAATGTGTCATAAAGCTCACAGTGTTCGTGTGTGGTTTAAAGGACGCCAGAATGAGTCTACCGTACTCCTCTGGCCACCAAACTGACCAGGTTGAACCCCAGTCGAGAATATATGGGACCATCTCGATTGGGCTGTTCGCTCCATGGATCCTCAATAGAAAAACCCAGTGCATATGGCCATGGTACTGGAGTCAGCATGGCTCCATAACCCTGTCGACACCTTCCAGAACCTCATTTATTTTCTACCTGGACTCTCTCAGTGGCACTCTCTCGGGACCATCCGACCGCCGTGTCTTCCTCGGAGGAGAATGCGGATAGGAGGGGCGTGTGGTCAGCACACCGCTCTCCCGGTCTTGACCGAAGCCGCTACTATTCGGTCGAGTAGCTCCTCAATTGTCGTCACGAGGCTGAGTGCACCCCGAAAAATGGCAACAGCGCATGGCAGCCTGGACGGTCACCTATCCAAGCGCCGACCACACCCGACAGCGCTTAACTTTGGTGACCTCACGGGAACCGGTGGAGGGTTTCAATAGGTGGTCACATTAATGCAGCTGGACATTGTAGTTTGCACTGATACCATTGCATGTCATTGCATCATCATTGGTTTCAACCCCTCCGATCATTTACTTCATGTCAGTGCATTCAAGGCATTCCACAATTTTATCCCTTGTGGTAGGAGAAGCTGTACGCCATTACTGACTCTGCTCACCATCTGCCTCAGAGTTCGCGAATCGTAAGTGGAAATCTATAACAAAATCCTGAGTCAGACATTGAGATGTAGTAAGATAGCCTAATCGTTAAGGCAGGAGAACGATATTCGAATCTGCCTGGCACAGATTTTGAGTTGTTTATTATTACCTTGCAGCTGGAGCGTATCAGAATGGTATACACTGATATCATTTCATATCTTTGAATATGATTTCCTTCACGTCGATCTATTCACATCATTTCAGTGCATTTAGAGCTTTCCAGATACACTAACGAGGAAAAACGTGATGACCGCCTGCCTAGTAGTGTGTTGGTCCACTTCAGCGCCACAATGCAGCAGCAGTTATAAGTGACATGGACTCAAGTCCTTGGAAGGCTTCTGCGGACATGTGGTATGAGATATCTATGCACAGCTCATCCATTTCCAGTAATTTAAGGACCGATGGTTTGTGAGTGTGGAGCTGCCGCCCGATAGCCTCCCAGATGTTGTAACACCTCCGTTTTTTATCCCGACCTGATCTGATCGAATAGCAGATCAATATTTATTATTAACATGACCGTGAACCTAATGGGGCTGGTAATTGGAATTGGCTGCTACGGAAGTTGTTACTTTCCAGTTCGTCCCGTTCAATACTATAATTTTGAATGTTTGGTAATAAGGAACACCAACACAGTTTTACTAATTATGAACTTATATCCTTCTCAAAACACAAAAAGGAGACAGCCACTGCCTTCGTCATACATATCTAATTACGGCTAATCTCAGCACAGGCTTTCTTCATTTGCCATTATCGTCACACGCTAGTCCATCACTGCATCCAACACTGCAATCCAAGGTTAGGCCGGCGCGGTAGACGCGAAACTAACTTTCGGCACTAGTAATGTCACTGCTCACTTTTATAAAGATACTTCATTACTTTCCCGGTATTCATTTATTATTTAGGGGTCTAACCACGGCGATGGTGACACCCTTCTCGGTTAAAGACCTTGTATTCCAATAATGGCCTCCACACACACACCATTCCCGCCAGCAACTCTGGCGCATCTCGACACTCGCTCTCTCAACACGTCACAATCGATTGTTCGTCCTATCGACCTGCGCCGAGTGCAAAGTTATAGTAAGGGCCTTACGGAGCCCTTACAATGTGTTGCGTCACAATCCGAGTTTGGTGGACAAGACACCAATGTGAAATCACGATTCTAGCCTTATAATACGGACAGTTATCTTGCTGAAAGATGCTCTAAAATGGCTCTAAGCACTATGGGAGTTAACATCTGAGGTCATCAGTCCTGGAAGATGTCATCACCGCCGGGGCATGATGAAGCTGGTCCTCAATAATATTCACATAGTCCACAGTTGTAATGACGCATACGATTACTACAACAGGACCTATGGAATCCCAGGTCCTACACATTTTCACTGATCGAAAGTCGAATCTCGATGATCCCGTGCCACTGTAGTCATGACGGACTATGTCACTGAGTCAACATGAGAACACGGAGGGGCCATCTGCTGCGTTGCTCCATGTTAAACAGTCTGCATTGAACGGTGTAGTCCGAAACACCTGTAGCCTCAACAGCTGTGTAATGTAGTCAATCCGACGCAGATAGCCGCCTATCCCGCTTGAGAGTGGGCAAGTCTCCGACCTCTTGTTTTGTGATGACACGTGTATGTGCAACACTGTATCGCCCACTCATACTTCCACCGTTCTTCAAGCACTTATGATAGATGCTTATTACAGTAGCAAGGAACAAACACCGACACTTGTATAAAAATTGTGGTAGCACACATTACAGAACATCGCAATTACTTACACCAGTTAAGTGAATTCTGACCAGTAACGAGACAAATGATCCTCATAGGTTGTGTTAAATCTTAGCAACCTAAGGACATCACACACATCCATGCCCGAGGCAGGATTCGAACCTGCGATCGTAGCGGTCGCGCAGTTTGTAGCGCCTAGAACCGCTTGGCCACAGCGGCCGGCCAGATTTAATAACTCCTGAGGCAGCTCGTGAAGTGTACCTCAAGAAGGTGCGCCTGGAAGACGGGGCAACTAAGAGTCCATGGCGGAATGAAATACTACATGTTGCTTCCTATGTCATCTGCAAAGCAAGTTACAGCCCCCCCCCCCCTCTCTCTCTCTCTCTCCCTCTCTCTCTCTCTCTCTCTTTGCATGCCACACTCTTTTTTTAAAGTGCATTTTGAGTCAGCCTGCTACTATTTTGTGACATCGTCGATTTGTGTGTATGAAACAGATACTGTATCTGCCTTATAGCTCCATCATGTAGGGTCCGTAAATTAACTTCAGCAGTATTTCTGGGTCGAATCCCTGTCAGATATTTGCTTTGGAAGGAAGGTGTCTCAGTGCACCAGTATCCGACAGGTTGGTTCCAATATGCAGACTACTTGAAATGGCTGTGGACGCCGACAGAAAGTGTGTATGTATTGTGTGTATATTGAGCTGGGCACCTAGAAACGACGGAGAGGCTTTGTTCCGCCGTAGCCCTCAGTGGTTCACAACCACGCAACAGGCCACAGCAGTCCACCCACCCCACCGCTGCCTCACACGGACGCAGGGTTATTGCGTGGCTTGGCCCCCAGTGGAGCCCCCCAGGAATGTCTCATACCAGACGAGTGTAACCTCAAATGTTTTTGTGTTAGAGCAACTACGGTTTGCACGTATATGGAGACAGTGTTTGCGCAGCAGTCACCGACACAGTGTAACTGAGGCGGAATAGGCGGAACAGCCCACATTCGCCAAGGCAGATGGAAAACTGCCTTAAAAACCATCCACAGGCTGGCCGACACACTGGACGGTGACATGATTCCGCCAGATGGATTTGTGCCGTGGACTGGCACGCCTTTCCGCTCAGGAAGCAGCGCACTAGACCGCACAGTTGGCTGGGCGGGCAGACAGGACGTGTACTTAGGATTAGCGCATGTCCGAGAGCGCCGCCGTGTCTCATGCTCTCGCTGGTGTGGTATGACCCAGCAGCCGACTCAGGCTTTGGCATGTGTGGCTGGGGCAGCCTGTGGGTGTGGTAAGATGAGAGAAAGCTTCTCAGATATGTCTAAGACGTCTCTAACAGTGTAATTATGCGTTGCCTTATGTAATTGGAATGAAAAAAGTGCGGCAGTTGTTTAAATATTCCACAAACCATGATCGATTTCGTGACAAATTCTTTAAATAAACTATTTTCCATATACCACCTTGTGTCATGTTACTTTTTACATAAACAATACACCATACATTGTCTAAATTGTTTAAACAATATTCCTTATAATGTAACCTATCAATCAGTATTTCCAGAAGGGGGAAGGGGACAAGGAAAACTGAGGGATATCGATTTAATTTGCTAATTAATTAGTCAATCAAATTACTGTAGTGGTGGTGGGAGGCTACATGAATAATCTGAAGCAGCTCATGAATACCTAAAGTGACACAACTGAGCTATTTCCTGCCAATTTTTTAATCAGTTTAATTGATTAGTCAATTAATTTGATATTAGAAGTGGTTCTGGGAGGATGGAGGCATAGGGGTGACATGGAAAACCGTTTAACTGAAAAATAGGTTAAGAACCTGTCAGTTAAAAGGATGGATTATCCCCAGAGAATCATAATCCTTTTAGCAGAACGATAGGTTAAGGAGTTGTCATTCAAAAGAGAACAATAGGTTTGCCCCTGTATGCATACTTGCCTTTGATGTAGGCAGCCCGCAATGTGGAGTGACACTGCTATTGTCCTACTACTGAGAAGATGAAGTTAAGCAGCTGAAACCTTGCAACAAACACAAATCTCCCATAATTTGTAAGCTGCAGCTAGAGAGTGTACATTAATAGGCAGTGTCAATATGAGCAATACTTCTGAAAATGTAGGCATTCAAAGTTGGTAAAGGAGACATTGTGTGTGAAATTCGTTGAAGTCTGACATTTTCTGTTTTCTACTCCATAATGTACTTTGGACTTTCCTGAACATTTTGGTATATAATACATTAAAATCAGAAAATTGTGAGACCTTCAAATAATATTTGGAAATTGATGTGTGACTGTCAATTGTCGCGGCTACGCATATACTGCCACTGTTGAACAGTCACATCTTGCGAACTACACAGACTAGAAGACGGTGAATTGCTTTGTTTTGTGCCTACTGCTACGTCTCAGAATTTGACATTACGAATAAACAAATCAGTCCTTTGTTTCTGATACTGTCTGATGGCAAGACAATAAAATGTGCTGGAAGACTGACGGACAAAGTAATTGATGAATTACAGGAATATTACGGGAAGGCTATTAGAGATAACTGTGACAATGTAGAGAAGATGAAAAGAGCTGTGTGTAGCACTTTCTTTCATCGAATATCAACCGATGAAAAGCCATGTCATGCTTTGTTCCACCTCCACCAAACACAACCTGAATTTTCTGGCACCCTGCATGAATTTACACATAAAAATTCTCTTCCTTTGGCAGTAATGGAGGAAATCAAACAGGGATTTGGCAAATCCTGAGCTACTAAAGAAGTGTTTACATGGGAAGACCCAGAATGTGAAGGAGTCCTTCATTAGTGTTGTGTGGTGCCGTGTGCCTAAAAATGTATTTGTTGGCCTTATGACTCTAAAGTTAGTAGCGTCTGATGCTGTAATAACTTTTAATGGTGGGAACTATGCAAGACTTAAGGTTCTGGAGAAGTTAGGGGTAAGATTTGGGCAGAACACAGCTAAAGGAATGCGGGAACTGGATGAGCTTCGTGTACGTGAAGCAGAGTTAGCTGCTCAGCAAATGACGAAAGAAGCAAGAAAGAAAAGGTGGAGGCAAGTACTGGGCTATTTTAACACTGAAGAAGACACAGTGTATGGGTCAGGGCAATTCTAGTGAATAAAAGACACAGACATGTAAGTCTGTATAAGAATTTATACCAAAAAAGTTTTAAATCTCGATATCTCTGAACTACATTTTTTGCAACAAATGAACCGTTTTCTAAAAAAGTACTGATGGTAGAGACATGAAATTTTCACAGCATGCCAAGTGTGAGATTCAACACATATGGAACAAGAATAATTAAAGTATCCTGAATTGTTTTGATTTTATGTTGATTTATTTACATGATTCTGTCAAAAAATTTAATGTCTGAAAAAAGATAACACGCTCCTCAGTACAAATTTAGTAATAAGTCTAGTTCAGTGTATCTAGAAAGGTACCTTCAATAATTATGGAAAATTGTAAGTTAGTGTCTTCAAATGTTTCCAAGATAATCTGTCACAAAATTCGGTAGTATAACATTGGCGGCATAGGACGTACAATGTCCTCTTAAAGAAAGGATCAACTAGAGTAATGCAAGATTGACCCAAATCTGCGATATGGAAATCAATGGAGAGGTAAAAACCGTAGCGTAGTGGACAACATTGCTTACTACCGTAATGGTACTGTGTCATAAAAAAAGTTGTGTGTCAGCCTCGTAATAATCTGTTCAACAATACAACAAAAAATTAATTTTTTTCTCCTCCTCCTCACTTTCCTAGAAGTCTTGGGAGGGACTTGTGGCTGTCTCCCCTCCCTCCTTTACTCTCTTTATTGAGCGATTGGAATAGCTAGCGGATTCCGCACCTCTCTCTCGAGCACAAGGTTTCATGAGATTTTTGCTTCCCATTTTCCTCTTCTAAGAGAAATTTAGTGACACTGCATGAAGTCACACGTGACTGATTATGAACAACTTTCCCTGCACCTGTGGTGCGTGAAGACTGCCGTGTCATGCTATGTAGTAAAGAGACAGTAATGAGAGAACTCCGACAGAGCAGATCGACAGGAGACAGCAAACTCGGACAGCCGCCCTTTTGGAGCAAAGGGATGGAATCGTCCAGGATCTCAATCAGAATACTTTTGTGTACAAGTGCTACGTTATCTTGCGCAATTTTACAGACAAAAGAAGAATGAAGATCAAGGATATAACTTGATAACTGGGAGCGGAAGGGGATAGATAAAATACAGGGTGACCGAAGCTTGTCTGCAGTAAATATGTAGATGCGGGTATCAGTAGTTATTCAGAGATAAACAGAGCAGTACCAAATCAATGTCGAGGTTGAAAACAACTTCAACAAAAAACTTTGCTGTTTTAGGCTCTATTTTAGGTTATCTTACTTCTAAGTTTGATTTTTTCATAATTTTTTCTTTTTTAAATATATCATCTTTATTTAGATTTAGCGGTTTACAACTGTGGCAAAAAGTTGTTCTTGTCACACTCTAAAACATGAAATCAGCTATTTTACAGCGTACTCAACTTTCATGTCAAAGACATTTGAGTTATAAATTATCAGTGTAGCCCCTTATTTTTTAAAGACCCACATTTGTTAAACAGTTTCAAACTTCCGATTACTTTACAAAAGAGTTATTGAATTAAATATTTTATGTTCAGCATGTAAGAGACAAAAGGTTTATGAACTAGGCGTTCTCATTACCAAACACTGCATAAGAATAGTATAGATAATTTGCACTACGATATTAAGCGTAAGCTACTTTTTCAAGCACTTCATTGTACGAGGGCTATCCACAAAGTACATTACGTTTTGGAATTAAAAATAAATAAAGTATTGGAAATTTTTTTATTATATACAGACGAAAGCCACACTTAAATACTACCACGTGGTTACCTCTTCATGAAGCTGTGCGTCGTCATCAGAACGCTGCATAGCCAACCACTTCTTCATTGCTGGGAATAAGTGGAAGTCGCTCGGTGCCAGGTCGGGACTGTACGGCGGATGAGGAAGCAACTCCCACTTAAAAGATTCGAGAACTTCACGAGTGCATTTGCCGTGTGGGCCCGGGCGTTGTCGTGAATCAGCAAGATCTTTGAGCCCAACTTTCCCCTGCGCTTGTTTTGTATTGCTCTTCTGAGGTTGTGCAGAATTTGGCAATACCTTTGAGAGTTTATTGTAGTGCCTCTTTCCAGAAAATCCACAAAAATCACACCTTTTCTGTCCCAAAAGACAGTCATTACGTGGTTGAAGGCGCAGGCGGCCGAATTTTACGACGAAGGAATTTCCAAGCTCGTCCATCGCTACGATAAGTGCCTTAATTTAAATGGCAACTATGTAGAAAAGTAGTATTTAAGTGTGGCTTTCATTTGTATATAATAAAAAAATTTCCAATACTTTATTTATTTTTAATTCCAAAACGTAATGTACTTTGTGGATAGCCCTCGTATATGACGTCCAATCTCCTGAACTATGTCCCATACAGTGATTTGATTTAATTTCGCCAGTACTTTCAGTGGTGCAGCGAATACATTAAGTAGTAAAGAAGTATAAATTAAAATGCCATACTTGATGCCAAAGTCTTACTGTCTCATCATCATCATCTTGAACAGTTTCCAGCCCCAGGCTGGGTCGCTTTAGAACATAAGCCTCGCCATCTCATCTTGTTTTCCCACCATCTTCCTGTGTTCACTTTGGTACGGTCCTCGCTTCTTTTTCCAAACACACTCCTCCACTCACCGATAGTACAGAAAGCGATAAACTTCTATCATTTCATTATTTTGGTGGAGGATGTAAGTTAGAAAAAGTGTCGTAAAGTTTGAAATTATGTGTAAAGTTTGCTGCAAGTCACTAAGCACTTTCATTCTCAAACATACTGTGAATATAGCAAGACTATTTGAGCGCAGTGCTTTACTTATGTAGAGTTTCTAACTTAAGCGATTGTCTTGCTGTGTTAAACCTTTAACAAAAGATTATAGCTCTTAATGAATAGGTTATAACAGCATTTTAACTTTTTAAATCCGTTCAATAATCATATGAAACACTAAAACCAAATTTTTGTTGCACCTTCAAGCTGCTACTTAGACAACCAGCGACTGGGACTGGTTTCCATGAACTGGATTAGCCGTCGGGTAATATACAGTGAAGAGCCAAAGAAACTGGTACACCTGCCTAATATTGTGTACGGCCCCCGCGAACACGCAGAAGTGCTGCAACACGACGTGGCATGGAGTCGATTAATGTCTGAAGTAGTGATGGAGGGAACTGACACCATGAATCCTGCAGGGCTGTCCATAAATTCCTAAGAGTACGAGGGGGTGGAGCTCTCTTCTGACCAGCACGTTGCAAGGCATCCCAAATATGTTTAATAATGTTCATGTCTGGGGAGTTTTGTGGCCAGCGGAAGTATTTAAACTGAGAGGAGTGGATCTGGAGCCACTCTGAAGCAATTCTCGACGCGTGGGGTGTCGCATTGTCCTGCTGGAATTGCCCAAGTACGTCGGAATGCACGATGGACATGAATGGATGCAGGTGATCAGACAGGATGTTTACTTACGTGTTACCTGTCAGAGACGTATCTATACGTATCAGGTGTCCCATATCATTCCAACTGCACACACCCCACACCATTACAAGCCTCCACCAGCTTGAACAGTCCCCTGCTGACATGCGGGGTCCATGGATTCATGAGGTTGTCTCCATGCCCGTACACGTCCATCAGCTCGATACAATTTGAAACGAGACTCCTCCAACCAGGCAACATGTTTCCAGTCATCAACAGTCCAATGTTTGTGTTGACGGGCCCAGGCGAGGTGTAAAGCTTTATGTCTTGCGGTCATCAAGAGTACACGAGTAGGCCTTCGGCTGCAAAAGCCCATATCGATGATGCTTCGTTGAATGGTTCGCACCCTGACACTTCTTGATGGACGAGCATTGAAATCTGCAGTAATTTGCGAAAGAATTGCTCTTCTGTCAAGTTGAACGATTCTCTTCAGTCGTCGTCGATCCCGTTCTTTCAGGATCTTTTTCCGACCGCAGCGATGCCGGAGGTTTCATGTATTACCAAATGGTGATACTGGAAATGGTCATACTGGAAAATCCCCACTTCATAGCTACCTCGTAGATGCTGTGCCTCATCACTCGTGCACCGATCTTAACACCACGTTCAAATTCTCTTCAGTCTTCATAACCTGTCATTGTAGCAGCAGTAACCAATCTAAAAACTGCACCAGACAGTTGATGTGTTACATAGGCGTTGCCGACCGCTGCGCCGTATTCTGCCTAAAAAAATTACATACCTCTGTATTTAAATACACATGCCTATACCAGTTTCTTTGGCGCTTCAGTGTAGATTAACTGCATTTAATTTCTTATTTATGGAACGCTTGTAATCATTTATGCAAAATAAGAATTATTGTTTAAAAATTAATGTTTAATTAAATTGATTGCGATATCTCACGGAGTGGGCTCAGCCGCCTAGCGAAAAGCGTGTTCTTCTTCGGCGCACATTGCCCGCTGTGTGAGGGTTGTGTCGAACGTGAATTTTGTGGAGAGTAGGTGAGTGTCATGGATACGTGTATAGCATAAAGTTACGTTTGTATGACACCCTGAAGCGCCAAAGAAACTGGTATGGGCATTGTAAGGTGTCATGCAAATCCAACACCTTCCATGAAAACCCCGACATGATAAGGAAATCCAGTAGTATGTCACATAGCTCCGAATAAATCGTGACATTAAATTAACCAAAGTAATACGAGTAACGAGTGAGCAAATGGAATACCACAGACTAACACAAGAATGCCTAAATGCATGTCATACCTTCCCACCGTGAGACAGACGCAGTTCCGAGGGGAGAAACGAGAACAGAAGCCGAGAGCAGAACCGTGTTAAGCGAGAAGGCCCTACGATAAGGGACGGACACCCACGTCGCCAGCTAACCACTACGACCACACCACCCGCAAGTTTTTAGCGTGAGACTTATTCGCGTCTCTGTTACGTTAGGACCACCCCCCAGCCCATGTTAAAAGCTAGATCCCTCCAAAAGAACAGTATAGATCTTACGATAACACTGAAGGACCACACCAGCAGCAAGTTTTAGCGTGAGACTTTTTCGCGTCTCTGTTATGTTGCAAACTTTAAAAACATTGCCCCACCACGAAAAGTATAACGTTTCTCATTGGATGGACAGAATTTTTGTAGGCGGAGCTCAAGGTTAACATTGAGACCCTGATTGGTCAGATGAAAACACAGCCAGATAGTTTTTTTTTTAACCAACTTCGGTAAATTGTAGTAAGGAGAAGTGAGGAGAGAGTTGCTTCCGAGAGGGCGAGCTGGACGGAGCTGCGCCGGCCGCCGCCCCCTGACGAACACCGACAAGGTAATGAACGCACGCGATGCCGCATTTTTGAGCGCATAAGGCTTCACTCAGAACTGCAGAAGTCTCATCTGTTACATCCCCTTTTTGCGTAATACTAGTGTCGATCGTCAATTAAAGCTCATGGTGTTCACATTTGCCACTTAAAGTAAAAAATTTGAAAGGAGATGATTTTTCTGTTATATAGTTATTGAGAAGCCACATCAGCCACTGTAATTTACGACAAGTTAGATAAGTAATTAAAGATAATTGAGGGTCACTGTAGACCATTTTGATAGTTTTCTCTTTTGTGAAACTTAATTTAAACCTAGATTATAGATGTGATATGGCATAGGTCATCCTTCGATCCATTGTAGAACTTGGAAACTCATTCAGGGAATATTCGTTCACATTTTTGTTGAACGCAGAAGGTTTTTACCATCCTGTATTAAAACATTTCCTTTTGTCGATAGTGCAATTTATAAACAATGTTTTGTGAGTAGAATAAAATTTCCAATGGTAAACTTAACTGCTTTTTCGACGTTATTTTGCCAGCTAACTAAAAATAGGAAAGCCTTGAACCCCTTCCACTAAATTTAGTTAGTATTAAGATTCTTTTACAGGGAGTGCAGTGGAGTTGACGCTGAAATCGTTAAGTATTTGGTTATATCATCGCTAGTCTCACTGAACTCTTCTGAACTCTACATGTCATGTGTGGTCTGGCGTCTCCTTACCAGCAACAGGTCCCAGGTTCAAACTAGTCAATTCCCTAAAAAACACGCTCAGAGCGTCGTTGCGCGAAAGTGGTAGGGAGACACGATATAGAACAAAGAGACACCACGCAGAATGTTTAGAGCATGAATATTCAAATAAAAAGATACACTACCCTCCATAAGTTTGGAAACACCTAGCAATTATAGATAATGGAAAGGAAATACAGTAAAAAATGCATTTTGTTGTTTTCCAAATGTTTATTAAGCTCAAATAATGCACAGGAAAATGCAGCAATTAAATTTTCGATTCTACAAAATAGGCACCCTTTGCTTTCATCACTGCTTTGCACACTCTCGGCATGCGCTGCGTCAGTTTTGCCAAGGTTTCAGTTGGAATTAATCTCCATTCTTGCTGCAGGTCCTCCCACAATTGTGACCCACTCATGATTCCCCGCTTTCGGATCCTCCTGTCCAATTCATCCCATAGCAGCTCGATTGGGTTACAATCAGGGTTCATTTTTCCATCTATTTTCACCAAATCTCCGACTTTACTCCCTCCAAAGGATCCCCATACCATCACAGAACCCCCTCCATGCTTTACAGTTGGAATTGCGCCCTGAGGATTCAAGCGTTCATGGGGTAAACGGCGGCGTTTACTTCCAGATACTTCTAACCTGGATTCATCAGTGAATAAGACTCTTTCCTAACTCCACGCTGTCCAATGTTGGTGTGTCTTAGACCACTGAAGCCTTTTCTTCTTGTTAACAGGGAGAAACAGTGGTTCCCTTGTTGCTACATAACCTCGGAGGTCTGCCAGGCGTCGTCTCACTGTTGACTCACTCGCCGGTGTATCCCTCGTTGCGTTTAGTTCAGCAGTCAATTCACGGACAGTTTTTAATCTGTTGCGTTTACTGGTCACTACCAAATACTTTTCCTGGCGTTCTGATGTTTTCCTGGGTGCTCCTGAGCTAGGACGATCGCCGTAGGTGCCTGTTTCTCGATGCCGGTGTATGGTTTTGACAACTCCGCTGATGGAAATCATCAGTTTCTTTGCTATTTATTGGACACTATTGCCTTCTTGGCACAAAGTGACTATAATTACCCGTGATTAATGAGGAATCTGGCACTTTGGGCCATTTTCAATTACTTTCGCGGCGTGTTATACTTTTATGCAAAGGCAACTACAAGTGAGCAAAAATGTAAACAACGTGCCTCTACATAGCCATGCAGTCTACTCCCGCCACCTGGCGTGTTTAGTAGAACTGATTGGACAGGTAACGTCGGTGTACATAAAACGAAGCAATACCAGTATTTTCGAATATGTATGTATATGTACAATAATTAAGTGTACAATACTGTACGTGTCGTTATTAACCGTTATTTGGGCTTGCTATTCCGTATTCTACCCAATAACTCACATACATCACTTCCATCTTGCTCCGCTGAAATACGCAGCGTGGTGTTTTCAAACTTGTGGAGCAGTGTACGTAAAAAGGCGGAATACGGCGCTACGGTCGGCAACGCCAATAGAAGACAAGTATCTGGAGCAGTTGTCAAATCGGTTGCTGCTGCTACAATGGCAGGTTATCAAGATTTAAATGAGTTTGAACGTGGTGTTATTGTCGGCGCACGAGCGATGGAACACAGCCTCGCCGAGGTAACAATGAAGGCCGGCCGCGGTGGTCTAGCGGTTCTAGGCGCTCAGTCCGGAGCCGTGCGACTGCTACGGTCGCAGGTTCGAATCCTGCCTCGGGCATGGATGTGTGTGATGTCCTTAGGTTAGTTAGGTTTAAGTAGTTCTAAGTTCTAGGGGACTGATGACCATAGATGTTAAGTCCCATAGTGCTCAGAGCCATTTGAACCAATTTTTGTAACAATGAAGTGGGGATTTTCCCGTAAGACCATTCCACGTGTGCACCGTGAATATCAAGCATCTAGTAAAACATCAAATTTCCGACATATGAGGGCCGGAAAAAGAGCCTGCAAGAGCGGGACCAACGACGACTGACGAGAATCTTCTTCCGATGATCACCAATGGGGCCGCCGAGTTTAACGTCGCCATCCGACGGACGATCACTGTGGACACTGTCACGTGTCATCACATTATGTGTCACTGCGGAGAGATTTAGAATTTAACGTACGGCATTTGCACAAAGACAGGAGAACTAGGTCCCCGCCCCATCCCCACTAGTTTAAAAAAAAAAAAAAAAGTTCCTATGTGTGTGAAATTTTATGGGACTTAACTGCTAAGGTCATCAGTCCTTAAGCTTACACACTACTTAACCTAAATTATCCTAAGGACAAACACACACCTCCGCCGGGACCAGCCGCACAGTCCATGCCACTCTTTTCAAATCACTACAGTAATCGTTCACAGACATTAACTGATGTGGGACAAATAATTAAGCAGAAGAGACATCACAAGGTCCGTAAGCAAAATTAGCGCACTCGAATAACCCATTTAAAGTTAACGTGGAGTGGAAAAGAAGGACGAAAATAGGGTAGAAAAACTAAGAAGTGTTTCGGAAACAAATGTGGAAAGAAACTAACTGTCAGCTTCCACTTATTTCTTCTCAAAAAGGGAGATGTCAGAGAAATGCATCATGTCTGAGGCAAAAAGCACATGACGAGTCACGAAGCTTTTAGTTTTCATTAATGACCACAACTCAGGTCACGGACAACAGCTGCAGGTAGTAGCCACGACAGTAAATTCTTCCGTTAGGAAATTCCCGGACGATGTTCGTAGGAACTCCGCGCAATAGGATATATTCTCTTACTTGTTAAAAAGAAATCTGCCAAGCAAAAGAAGACTGGGATTCCATGAAGTGAGGCTTAGAGTCTAATAAAATCGCTTACGTACTGTCACGATTTCTCAAAGGACAGAGCATACTTTGGCTGGAAGAACAGTAAAAAGCGGTTCGACCGATTAGTACAAAAGACATTTCCCAAATACAGTGCGAAGTCAATTTTGTTTGTTCAGTAACTAACTAAAAAAAAGTTGGAAATTTGTTCGATGGTAGAGGATGTCTAACAAATCAGTTGTATGAATTTCATTTACGAGTATATCATTGTGCAGACAATGAAAACATCCGTGTTCCAAAGTCTAGTACGCTATCACCGCTGTAAAGGAAGCTAACCCACATACCTCAATCAAATTTTTTCGAACCAACTCCATATCTGTAAAGATACTACATATCATGACAATGTGAACACGTTTCAGATTATTAACAACTTGACAACCAATGGAAAGTAATCTGATTATATTTGTATTACAGAAAGTTACAAGATGTCAACTAACACCTCTGAAGTCTATACCGCCAGCCGCGGTGGCCGAGCGGTTCTAGGCGCTTCAGTCAGGAACCGCGTGACTACTACAGTCGCAGGTTCGAATCCTGCCTCGGGCATTTGTGTGATGTCCTTAGGTTAGTTAAGTTTAAACAATTATAAGTTCTGGGGGACTGATGACCTCATATGTTAAGTCCCATAGTGCTTAGAGTAATTTGAACACCTGACTGAAAATAACTTATAAGTTCGTGGCGCACTCCATCTGTAATGCTGAGATTCAATATGGTGTTGGCCCACCCTTAGCCTTGATAACAGCTTCCACTCTCGCAGGTATACGTTCAATCAGATGCTCAGAGTCATTTTTTGAAGTCTATATCAATGTAAAATCTTGAAGGTTCAGTAACATGAGCAACGTTCCATGTACTAAAGGCCGAATCAAACGTCGGATTCCACTGCGCACTTTATTATCAGAAGCTCACATACATAAAGCGATCACATTAAAATGAAGCCTGTGCACTCGGTATGTCGAAACATTATATTTCTCAATCTGTTATCAGAAAAACGATACACTCTGTAATGATTAACAAATCAGTAAGGGATTGATTGACATGATGGCCATTCTGAAATATCTTGCCAGCAAGGAAGGATTAGGACGCAAAAGAAGACGAAAATCAGATGGAGTGATGTCGGAACTCTAGGCACAGTGTGACTGTCTTATACTGGCAAAGCGTGCAACGAATCATTACGTCGCAGCCACCAAAATGGGAACGAACGCTTTGATAGTCTAAACAAACCCTCGTCTCAAAATATTGCCCCATTTGTTTGGTATTTGTAATATTACTAGCCTATTACTCAGGGCTTCACCGACATATGCGTACGCCACATAATACACTGCACACATCTCCTCCTCCTCCTTTCCTCTCTTCCTCCCCCTGCCCTCTCTCCATCTTCTCCACCTCCCTCTCTCCCTCTTTCCAGTTCCTTCTTTCCCCCTCTCTCTGTCCCTCTCTTCCTCCTTATCTCTTTTGATCTCCTCCTCCTCCTTCTCATCTCTTTTCATCTCCTTCTTCCTCTCTCTCTGCCCACCTGTCACAGTCCATTTCCTCGCCTTCTCTTTCTGTCCATCACCTACTCCCTCCTCTCTCTGTTTAACTCCTCCTCGACCACTACTCCTCTCCATTTTCCACCTGCGTTGTACATATACCTCTCCTCCCCCTCTCTCTGCACTTCTTCCTCCCCACTCTTTCTCTGTTCATCTCCTTCTCCCCACTCTATCTGTACTTTCTCCTCCTTCTCCTTTCCTTTCTCCTTCTTCCCTCCTCTCTCTGTCCATCTCCTACTCTCGCTGTCTCTTTATATCTTCTCTTTCACTATATATGTCTTCATTCCCCTTAAACTGTCCATCCCTCTCGTCCCTTTGTCCATCTCCTACTATCTGACCACCTTAATCTCCCTCTCTATCTGTACATCTCTTCCTCCACTCCGTTTCTGTACTTTCTCTTCCTCCCCCCTCTTCTGACGATCTTCTCCCCTCCCTCTCTCAGCCCATCTCTCGCTCCACCCTCCCCATGTCCACCAGGAGTGCATAGGGAAGTGAGACAGGATCATTGTTAGGTAAACAAGGTGGGAAGCAATCTGTGGTTGCTTGCTGATGATGCTGTGGTGTGCAGGAAGTTGTCGACGATAAGTGACTGTAGGTTGATACAAGATGACCTACACAAAATTTCTAGTTGATGTGATGAATATCAGCTGGCTCTAAATGTAGAAAAATGTAAGTTAATACGGGAGAGTAGGAAAAACAAACCCATAATGTTCGGATACAGGCTAGTAGTGCCCTGCTTGACACAGTCATGTCGTTTATATAACTGGGCATATGTTCCAAAGCGATATGAAATTGAATGAGCATGAGAGGACTGTGGCAGGGAAGGTGAATGGTTGACTTCAGTTTATTGGGAGAATTTTGGCAAAGTGTGGTTCATCTGAAAAAGGAGACCGCATATAGGACGCTGGTGCGACCTATTCTTGAGTACTGCTCGAGTGTTTCGGATTTGCGCCAGGTCGGATCGAAAGAAGACATCGAAGCAATTCAGGGGCGAACTGCTAGATTTGTTACCCGTAGGTTCGATCAGTAGGATATGGATATACTTTAGGAGCTCAATTGGGAATCCCTGGAGGGCAGAAGACATTCATTTCGAAGAACACTACAGAGGAAGTTTAGAGAACCGGCATTTCAAGCTGACTGCAGAAGGATCTTACTGCCGCAAACGTATATTTCACGTAGGTATCACAAGGATAATTATGAGAAATCAGGACTCATATCTCATACTCCCACCCATGTCTGGCCATCACCTCCTCTGACATCTATCTGCCCATCTCTTCGTTTCCCTTCCTCTGCCCCGTATCATCATACCCCCTCTCAATATCCATCTCCTTCTTATTCAGTCATGAATATCCACATGTATTTCCCCTAGAATGCATTCTGATACTGCCCACACAACATGAGTATTGTGCAGGGCAGTCTAGATATCAGGGGGCACCAACACTTTTCACCCCCAATCTCACCCATATGGAAGCAACACGATTCTTATCTCTGCTGTACTTCTATCCATAAAGTACATGTACCAAATTTAATATAAATCGATACAGTGGGCTATGAAAAGGTATGGAACACACTCACTCACACACACACGCACACACACACACACACACACACACACACACACACACACACACACACACAGAGAGAGAGAGAGAGAGAGAGAGAGAGAGAGAGAGGGAATCTATATATATATAAATGGCACTACAACTTCCCTTTCTCAGAGAGCACAGGAGTGAGCTTCGAATTTTCAGAGCACATCTAGCATTCATCTTCCGTTATGGAGATGAGCGTCTCCTCACCATAGGGTAACTTTTGCTTACATAGGCTCTAGGGGACTTCAGTATTAGAGTTTGCAGAACTATGAAAGACCTACAGTCGGTCAAGGTAGAGGTCAGAGATAACTTTTATTCAAAATTTTTAACATTCCTAGGGGAAACAACTATTCGATTTAGTGTGAAGGATCTATGAGACTGGAGATGTTCTCTCGTCCACACTATTTGTAAACACGTGGATTATAACAATCAGTTTAACGTCACGTTGAAGCAAGTTGCAAATTAGAATAATATACAGAAGAATGGTTGAGTTGAGTTGTTTGGGGGAAAAGACCAAACAGCGAGGTCATCGGTCTCGGTCATCGGTCGGATTAGGGAAGGACGGGAAAGGAAGTCGGCCATGCCCTTTCAAAGGAACCATCCCAGCACTTGCCTGGAGCGATTTAGAGAAATCACAGAAAACCTAAATCAGGAAGGCCGGTCGCGGGATTGAATCTTCGTCCTCCCAGAAGAATGAAAAGGAAAAGTTAAATTCTGTTAGTCGATGATCAGTTGGCTTTAGAAAAGGTAAAGACGTCAGATAGGCAGTTCTAACATTGTGCAACAGTTAATACAAGTCAAGATTTTTTCATAGGCATTGTCTGTATAGGGAAACCGTTCGAAGACATAAAATAATACAAGACTAGAAATCATCAAGAAAATAGGTACAAGATATATAGGGAAAAATGTTCAATATAGATTAACTAGAAGAACCAAATACTAATTAACCTTATAAAGAAGTGTGTAAGACACACTTTCTCTTCAATCTGTACATCGAAAAAGCATTGACGAAAATAACAGAATGGTTTAGAAGTGGGACTAAATTCGGAATGAAAAGATATCAATGACAAGATTCGCTAATGGTATTGCAAGCGTCAGGGAAAGTGAGGAAGAATTCCAGGAACTGTTGAATGCTGTGAACAGCCTAATGAAGCAAAGAAAGACAAAAGTGACGAGAATCAGCAGAAGTGATATTACTGATAAACTCCGTACCGAATTTTGGAACAACGTAGTAAGTAAAGAGAAGGAATTCTGCTATGTTACAAGAAATATAACGCATGATGGACGAAGAAAAGACGCAGAAAGCAGTCTAGCACAGACAAAGAATACATTCCTTAGTAAATGAAATAACCTACAATGGGAAAAAGAAGTAAAGGATCATTTTTTCGGATCCACGTAATGCCCGCCCATTGCGGCGTATGAGCTTGAAGCTTGGCTCAAAGATGCTCACAAGCTTCCTCGGTAAAGAAGGTGGCGTCACCCTCAGGTTCAGCGACGCTTCAAAGAGCAACGTGTCGACGCATGCGAATAAAAGCCAATAGCTCAGTAGTTCGTGTGAGCCATAAAGTGAATTGATGATGTCACATTGGCACCAAATTTAACCTCAATTCTGCCCAACTTCACAGTGGACGTGTCACACGATGAAAAGGTCGTCACAGGCCCTCTTAACCACGAATCACCCTCTCTACTGACGTCTCGGCGATTTACGTCAGAGCCGCGCAACACCCTGCGTTGAAATCACGCTGTTTCCTCACGGATGGCCAAGGAAAACATTGCAGACATACTGCCGCTCAGAATCTACACGAGAAATCCTCGGGGGCTGACATAAACGGCGTCAATGAAAGCACCTCTTCCCTTGGGGTGTTAATTTCCACACATTTCGCGGTCGAAAACGACATCGCAGGGCCGCATCCCCACTGATTGGGGTCGCACACTTTTGCAGCGAGACCGCAGTTTTTGCTCTCGTGCACAGGTTAGGACCACCAGCGACCCTTCAAAACCATTCGACGAAATCTGACTGTCGTCCGAAGCATCAAAGGCTATGTACGCTTTTTCAACCCTTCTGTTTTCCGCCCTCTTGTGGCGTGATCGTGCAGGAGTGTGACGTCAACATGCCCAAGAATAGGACGGCTAAGAAACTTCCTGGCAGATTAAAACTGTGTGCCGGACCGAGGCTCGAACTCGGGACCTTTGCCTTTCGCGGGCAAGTGCTCTACCATCTGAGCTACCCAAGCACGACTCATGCCCCGTCCTCACAGCTTTATTTCCGCCAGTACCTCGTCTCCTACCTTCTAAACTTCACAGAAGCTCTCCTGCGAACCTTACAAGATTAGCACTTCTGGAAGAAAGGATATTGCTGAGACATGGCTTAGCCACAGCCCGGGGAATGTTTGCAGAACGAGATTTTCACTCTGCAGCGGAGTGTGCACAGTTATGAAACTTTCCTGGCAGATTAAAACTGTGTGCTGGAGCGTGACTCGAACTAGGAACATTTGCCTTTCGCGGGCAAGTGCCCTACCATCTGAGCTACCCAAGTACGACTCACGCCCCATTCTCACAGCTTTACTTCCGCCCGTACCTCATCTCCTATCATTCCTCAGTTTTAATCTGCGAGGAAGTGCACATCAGAGCCCACTTCGCTACAGAGTAAAAATCTCATTCTGGAAACATCCCCCAGGTGTGGCTAAGCCATGTCTCCGCAATATCCTTTCTTCCAGAAGTGCTAGTCTTGCAAGGTTCGCAGGAGAGCTTCTGTGAAGTTTGGAAAATGTTCAAATGTGTGTGTGAATTCTTAAGGGACCATACTGTGTGGTCATCGGTCCCTACACTTACACACTACTTAAACTAGCTTATGCTAAGAACAACACACACACCCATGCCCGAGGGAGGACTCGAACCACCGGCGGGAGGGGCAGCGCAATCCGTGACATGGCGCCTCAAACCGCGAGGCCACTCCACGCGGCTGTGAAGTTTGGAAGGTAGGAGACGAGGTACTGGCGGAAGTAAAGCTGTGAGGAGGGGGTGTGAGTCGTGCTTGAATAGTTCAGATGGTAGAGCACATTCCCACGAAAGGCAAAGGTCCCGAGTTCGAATCTCGGTCCGGCACACAGTTTTAATCTGCCTGGAAAATTTCATAGCACCGCACACTCCGCTGCAGAGTGAAAATTTCATTCTGAGAACGGCAAAGGGTCGCTCTAAGACCCCCAAGTTCGGCAACACTCTCGGAGCCACCACGCAGCATTGCTGAGTACGTTACGAATGCTCCAGCCAGGATACCGTTTCAGTCTGATGGCTGTCCTAGCGCCTGAAAGTACGCCAATCGCACTTTAAAAGGAGTGTCGAAGGGGTTGCCTAACATTCAGGTGCAAGGCAGCTGCCAGGCAGCATTGGTGGAGGAGGAGGAGGAGATTAGTGTTTAACGTCCCGTCGACAACGAGGTCATTAGAGACGGAGCACAAGCTCGGATTAGGGAAGGATGGGGAAGGAGATCGGCCGTGCCCTTTCGAAGGAACCATCCCGGCGTTTGCCCGAAGTGATCTAGGGAAATCATGGAAAACCTAAATCAGGATGGCCGGACGCGGGATTGAACCGTCGTCCTCCCGAATGCGAGTCCAGTGTGCTAACCACTGCGCCACCTCGCTCGGTGCAGCATTGGTGTCGAGGTTCTTACAGATATGATAATTAAATCAAGACCCTAAGCTGTCGACAGGCGTTGATATGCATCAACGGGGACAGTTGAAAATGTGTGCCCCGACTGGGACTCGAACCCGGGATCTCCTGCTTACATTGCAGACGCACTATCCATCTGAGCCACCGAGGGTACAGAGGGCAATGCGAGTGCAGGGATTTATCCCTTGCATGCTCCCCGTGAGATCCACATTCCCGACTTAATGACCACACGTTACATTCGTAGTGCCCTGCCCACTACACTCATTACTCGTGGCAGACAATCTTACCGAATCCCGTAAGAGTTCGGGTAATACGTGTGCATCCAGCACAAAAGAAGAAGGTCAATGGCCCGTTAGCCTTAACTATATAAAGATGGTATCTGTTCTTTCGGACATGTCCGAAAGAACGGATACCATCTTCATATTATTACAGATACATTTGTAATATCCTTGATACCACACCCTGAGGCCTTTCTCTGTCGGGTCCGAAACGTTTTGCTTGGCCACCCATACGAAAACAGCCTGATTTCAACGCTGGGTGTCGTGGTTCCGACTTCCATAGCAGAGGTATCAAAAGATTGGGTGAAATGTGGGTAAGAAAGTGTGTGACGACCTTCCCACTCTGTGAAACGTCCACAGTGTCGTTGAGCAGAATTCTCTCGAAATTTGGTGCCAATGTGACATCATAAACCCGCCTTACAGCTCAAATGAGCTTTTGACTTGTGGCATTGTTTTCGCATGGGTAGACACATTGCTATTTGAAGCATCGCCGAGCTGTTTGAAGCGTCGCTGGGAGCCACAATTTTGCAGCGTTCTAGAGAAAGGACGTAAGCACCTTTGCGACAAATTTCAAACTTATGCGCCGCAATGGTAACCATTTTTGTAGCGCAGTGTAGTATCAAACATAGGCCTGAATTTTAGGAAGAAATTTCTGATAATGTGCTGTTCGAGCACAACATTGTAAGGAAGTGAATCACAACTGTGGCACAATCGGTAAGGAAGAGAATCTAAGCGTTTAAGATGTGGTGCTGCAGATGAATGTTTGGAATTAAGTAGACTAATGAGGAGGTTTCCCATCCTTCCGTCTCTGGCCTGAACGCATTGGTGGTCGCTTAAACAGTTTACACTATACGCTCCACAATATTTGAAGAATCTTTATGAATAACAGATTCTGTGCATTCTTCATTCAATTCATAGTTACGATCATGAGCAACATGTGGAGGGTAACAAATAGTATGTAGTGCAATCTTTCACTCTACTGATAGCGGTGAGACGTCACGGCGTGCACTCCGCGAGAAATCCTAGGAGAGTCCTCTTCATCAGTGCTTATTCAGCCTGCAACACACCCAAATTGTTCGAGATCCGTTTCAAAGAGCTGGATGGTGTCCCAGCTGTGCTCAGTGACCTAGGAGACCATAAACGTTTTCCTGGAAACATTTTGACTCAATGGGGAAGCAAAGATCGCCAGTTGAGGCTACAGGCGAATAAACGGATGCCCATTATAGAGTTGTAGGCTCCTGCATCGTTCGCCGGTGGAAGAATAGCAGACGTATATATAGAAGATATGGAATATGATTTTTTTGTCCGCGTGTTTGCCGCTTGTAAGCAGCGATATGTCATAAGGAAGGACGATTAGTGTGTAGAGTGCCTAGCTAGTCTGATCCACTTCCATCCTTGACATAGGTCCACTCCAGCGCGGGTACAACTATGTACTAACTGATAGGGTGGAATGAGAGGGGGGGAGATGGCCTCCCTCTGTTAAGGCGCTACCTCAGGATTCGCCTGGAGAGCTTTTGGGAAACAGTGTGTTACATAAATACTGGTAATAAGACATGGATCTGAAACTGTTAATTCCGAATTCGATTTCAGCATTAACAAATGCTGTGCGTGGCTCGTCCTTCCACTATCTGCGAGGAAGAGTCAAGAATTCTCTGCACTTCTCGTTCTAAAATTTACTGTGCTTCGACATGTGCATTATTTTTCAACATATCCTCCTTCCTTTTCAGTGCACTAGATCCAGCGGTCCAAAAGTTTGATTATTTCTGCAAAGAAAAAGGTTTTGAATCGGTCGCGAAGCCACATGGCGAAAATCGACGATCTCGCAATGCAGTCTTGAGCGGTCCAAAAAAGCGAAAGCTGACGGAAAAAAAGAACTGGACTGCCGAGAGGGCGTTGCAGCAGCTCAAAACTCAATTTCTTGGTAGTTGTGCAGTGAGCCATGTGCAGGCGCACTTCGTACGCAACAGCAACACTTTCTTTGACAAAAGACCTCGTAGTTTGCTGCGAATTGCTGGTTTTAGCTAGTTTTCCAATTCACTGTAAGACTCTCTATTGATGGTTGGTCCCTTTGCCATGAACTGCATCCTGCCAGGCACACTGGCGTCCCAAGAAAGATTTGCATAACCTTTACTCGAATCTTTCTGTTACATTTTCGTGTGGGATATAGTGACCTGTTACGATCGTGGGAAGGGCTCTCTGAATTGGTTGGATGTCTGTTGTCAGGCCTACTTTATAAGGACTCCAAACACTGGAACAGTAGAATTGAGTCGCACTAACGCCCTGTATGCGATATTTTTAGAGATACATTGAATTTTCTCATAATACTTCCAACAAATCTACCCTCAGCCTTACCTAACACACGCTTTGTCCGTCTCCGAAACCGAGACATCAGCACATCTGACTCTCATGCAGAGGATGCAGGTTCAATTCCCAGTAATGCCAGAGATTTTTCCTTCGTGGGAGGACGGGAACGTGGTACACTCATCCTCTATTGAGGAGTTACTTGAATGACAAGAGTGGCTCCAAGATCCAGAAAGTCGACAATCCTCCATACCCATCCGCATGACGGCACTTGGCAGAAGATAACACGGCGGCCGGCCGACATAATGTGGTTTTCAGGGCCTGATCGCAGAGTTTAGTCTGTTTTCCTTTTTCTTTTAATACTTATTTTAAGTGGTGCTCCCATTTCATGTCACTTCTTATTAGTATTACAGTTAAAGATTAACGTGATTTGACTTAATGATTGTAGTCAGGTACTATCGGGATCTTTTCCTTTGTTGTGGGCTGCTACTGATTGTATGTTTAAGGAGACCAAACATCTACGGTTATCCGTCTCCTATTCACCCTCCCCCCCCCCCCCCCACCGTCCCCCTGGAGAATCAGTGTACTCTATCCGTCTGCGTCTACAGTAAATTCTGTGAGCTATGTGAGAAAGTTTTCTAAATGTTTGTAGAGCGTGTTTGGGTACCTTCCCGGTATTCATCTAACAAGATGCGGAAAACTGCCTATAAACCGCATGCAGACTGGCCGGTACTCCGAACCTTGATCGTTAATCCCCGAGCGGATTCGATCCGGCGCACCTCCCCGTCTCAGAAATGGGCGCTTTAACACGCACGGCTATCTGGGCAGTTCTTTCTTATGGGCATTATCTTACATTTATCTGTCCTTAAAGAGAGCTGCCATTCATTACACCAAATGGAAATTTCATTCAAGTCTTTCTGCAGTTCTTTACGATCGTGCAACGGCGATAGTTTCCTATACACCACAGCATAGTCACGGAACAACCTTATAGTCCAACTGGTCCTATATTGTAAGTCGTGTATGTATGTTGATAACGTCAGAGATCCTACAAGGCTTCATTGGGGCTCATCCGACGCTACATTCCTTCCTGTATAACTTCCACCGTTCATTATCCCGTACTCGGTTCTGCTATCGAAATATTTCTCGATTCAGTCACATATTTCCAAAGATCCCTCATATGATCGTATCTTTGGTAGCAGTGGACAATGTGTCAGAGACGAACGCCTTTCGAAAATCCAGGAAGAGGCAATCTACGTGTAAACCTGCATCTTTTGTTTGCAACATGTCTTGTATGAAGAAAGCAAGCTATGTTCCACAAGAGAAGCTTTTCTTGAATCCATTCCGATCCTCTGAGAGAAGACTGTTTTCCTCCAAGGTGATAATGTTTGAGGTTAGAATATGCTCTGAGATGCTGCAACAGGGCGACATCAGTGACACTGGTCTGTGATTCTGCGCATCCGATCCGGTTACCCTTATAGTAAACAGGAATCGTCTGCGCTCTTTTCCGATTGCATGTGACGAATCACTGTGCAAGCGGTTCTCGATGGAAATGTCGTGTGGCTAGGGCCTCCCGTCGGGTAGACCGTTCGCCTGGTGCAGGTCTTTCGATTTGACGCCACTTCGGCGACCTGCGCGTCGATGGGGATGAAATGATGATGATTAGGACAGCACAACACCCAGTCCCTGAGCGGAGAAAATCTCCGACCCAGGCGGGAATCGAATCCGGGCCCTTAGGATTGACATTCTGTCGCGCTGACCACTCAGCTACCGGGGCGGACTAGCGGTTCTCGATAAATATGGGCTAGGAAAGAAGATGATTTCTAGGCGTACTCAAAGAAAATTCCAGCTGGAACTAGTCACAGCCTGGCGTCTTGCTCGCTTTAAGTCGTCTTACGTTTTGTTTTTTACTTTTTACCTGGGAAGCTAATATCGATATCTCATATTTGTGAGTCTGTGCAGAAGTACGATTGTATCCTCACTCGTGAATACATTTCCAAAGGCGGAATTTAGGGCAACGGCGTGTAGTGCTTGCCAGTGTGGACAGTGTGGGACACTTTATGTTTTTCCGGTTTGCCGCAAACCAACGGACGCAAGCACTGGTTTTGAATAAACCGCAGACATCACTCTGCCATTCGCTAGAACTTGAAAGATGTAGCTGTTGAATCTGCATCATTAATATATTTTGTTTGCTTTTGAGTACCGAAGTTGGTGAACGGTGTAATTCTCGGTATCGATTTATACTGTTAATGGAAAGAAGTAATATTAACGCACTAGCGTTAACATTTAAGTAATCTCTTGTAGACTACATCGTAATAATCAAATACCGCTCACTGAAATCGGTTTCTGTTTCCGCTAAGTTCTGATGTGCAATGTCAGTCGGATAGTATGGGCTGTACCAAAGTCGGGTGATACGGGAATTACAAGATTTGTTTGTTTTGTTTTTAGGGTTAAAAAAATGGCTCTGAGCACTATGGGACTTAACTTCTAAGGTCATCAGTCCACTAGAACTTAGAACTACTTAAACCTAACTAAATTAAGGACATCACACACATCCATGCCCAAGGCAGGATTCGAACCTGCGACCGTAGCGGTCGCGTGGTTCCAGACTGCAGCGCCTAGAACCGCTCGGCCACACTGGCCGGCTTTTAAGGTTCGATGCCAACGTTGAAGGAGAAGGAAAAAAGCAAGGAAGATTAGGGTTTAACGTTCCGTCGACATCGAGGTCATTAGAGACGTTGCACAAACTCGGAATGTTTGCAAGGAAGGGGAAGCAAATCAGCCGTGCCCTTTGAAAGGGAACATCGCGGCGTTTTCCTGGAGTGGCTTACGGAAATCACAGAAAACCTACTAAATCTGGATGGCCGTACGTCGTTCTCCAGAATGCGGGTCCAGTGTGGCAACCACTGCGCCACCGCGCTCGGTTTGAAAGAAGGTGGTGGTGGTTAGTGTTTAACGTCCCGTCGACAACGAGGTCATTAGGGACGGAGCGCAAGCTCGGGTTAGGGAAGGATTGGGAAGGAAATCGGCCGTGCCCTTTCAAAGGAACCATCCCGGCATTTGCCTGAAACGATTTAGGGAAATCACGGAAAACCTAAATCAGGATGGCCGGAGACGGGATTGAACCGTCGTCCTCCCGAATGCGAGTCGGTTTGAAAGAAGGCTGCCGGTGAGGATCGAAAGGACTGGCCCAAGACTGCGATGAAACAAACAGTTTGAAGCGTTTCAGATCGCGAGATGACCGAAAGGGCCGCCGCCGATCGTTTTAATGTTCCTAGAACTACATTGCAGAGGAGATTAAACTCTTTGTAGGGAATCATCACACATCAACGACATATCAGTTGCCGTTTTTCAAATCAACATTTGAAAAAAATTACGAAAAAGTGTTTGTAGTACAGATGAGATATTTAGATTCCAGGTTAACGCCGCTAGTGGAGATTGGATTTCAAAAGTCGACTTACGATATGGCGGAAAACTTAAAACTGCTTCACAGAGAAAGAGTTGCTATCAAAACTTTATGAAGAAGCACGCAGAACGGTCTTACAGAAAACCTCGGTCCACAAGTATAATACGTGGTGTGAGATTCAGTCGAACACAAGTTGAAAGGCTTTTTAACTCACTGTTTTTATTATCCTGTGCTTTTATATAAACAGATTATTTGTGAACCACAAAAATACATTTCTTATTTAAAATCTATATTTTGTTGTATGGTTCATACATCTACATCTACATTTATACTCCGCAAGCCACCCAACGGTGTGTGGCGAAGGGAACTTTACGTGCCACTGTCATTACCTCCCTTTCCTGTTCCAGTAGCGTATGGTTCGCGGGAAGAACGACTGCCGGAAAGCCTCCGTGCGCGCTCGAATCTCTCTTATTTTACATGCGTGATCTCCTCGGGAAGTATAAGTAGGGGGAAGCAATATGTTCGACACCTCATCCAGAGACCCACCCTCTCGAAACCTGGACAGCAAGCTACACCGCGATGCAGAGCGCCTCTCTTGCAGAGTCTGCCACTTGAGTTTGTTAAACATCTCCGTAACGATATCACGCTTACCAAATAACCCTGTGAGGAAACGCGCCGCTCTTCTTTGGATCTTCTCAATCTCCTCTGTCAACCCGACCTAGTACGGATCCCACACTGATGAGCAATACTCACGTATAGGTTGAAAAAGTGTTTTGTAAGCCACCTCCTTTGTTGATGGACAACATTTTCTAAAGACTCTCCCAATGAATCTCAACCTGGCACCCGCCTTACCAACAATTAATTTTATATGATCATTCCACTTCAAATCGTTCCGTACCCATACTCCCTCATATTTTAAAGAAGTAACTACTACCCGACACTTTTCCTAACATCTCGAATTATTAAGTATTAGAAAATCTTTTCTTGCTCTGTTTCGTTTTGGTTCAAGATCTTTTTTTTCACCACATCCATGAAATCAAATGTTCAAGTAAACTTTTTATGCAGTTATATCTTATTGCAAAACAACAAAAAAAGCTTATACCAATTTTGGCTTAACATGACAATACTAGCCGCCGTTCTCCTAATATTCTTTCTTTGGTCTTCAGTTTCAGAACCAAGAGGATCCAAGAGAGATTGAAAGGAAGATATGGGACCGTTCAGTGACTTTACACGTGCCCTTTCCCAGTCCAATGTTCAGCAGGACGAATCATTGACCATTACGGCAAATCCGAATCAATAGCAACATGCGAGAGAGCTGGGGCGTCAGCGCAGTGCAGTCTGCCGCTGGGGTCTGCAGCGCACTGTGCAGCCCTGAGCGTGGCTGGCATCTGGAGTTACGCCCAAGGTCAGTACCGGGTTCGACTCCTGGCTAACCTTCGCGGCTGCAGGAACTGGGGCCGACAGATGGAACTCGCAGCAGAGTCAGCATCCGGTTCTGGCCGGCCAGATTAACAGGCACCACTCGCCGTGATTAATGGGCCTGCTCCAGCGTGACGGACGGCGCAAGCTTCTGCCTGCGACACCGCCTCGTCGCGCTGCCTGGGTGTTAACGGCAGCCCAGCACACTTGCACTGTAGAGCAGTCACGCCGCCGTCATACTTGGAAAAATGATCAAACAAGAGGAGTATGAAAATATGTAGATATTACATAACCATCCTTTCGAATCAGGTTATCTTATTACGTCTTGGGGATGTGACTTCAACAGCTCGTAGCTCATGAAGTACGACACATGCTAAGAAAGGTACACTACTGGCCATTAAAATTGTTACACCACGAAGATGACGTGCTACAGACGCGAAATTTAACCGACAGGAAGAAGATGCTGTGATATGCAAATGATTAGCTTTTCAGAGCATTCACACAATGTTGGCGCCAGTGGCGACATCTACAACGTGCTGACATGAGGAAAGTTTCCAATCGATTTCTCATACTCAAACAGCAGTTGACCGGCTTTGCCTGGTGAAACGTTGTTGTGATGCCTCGTGTAAGGAGGAGAAATGCGTATCATCACGATTCCGACTTTGATAAAGGTCGGATTGTAGCCTATCGCGATTGCGGTTTATCGTATCGCGACATTGCTGCTCGCGTTGGTCGAGATCCAATGACTGTTAGCAGAATATGGAATCGGTGGGTTCAGGAGGGTAACACGGAACGCCATGCTGGATTCCAACGGCCTCGTATCACTAGCAGTCGAGATGACAGGCATCTTATCCGCATGGCTGTAACGGATCGTGCAGCCACGTCTCGATCCCTGAGTCAACAGATGGGGACGTTTGCAAGACAACAACCATCTGCACGAACAGTTCAACGACGTTTGCAGTAGCATGGACTATCAGCACGGAGACCATGGCTGCGGTTACCCTTGACAGGAGCGCTTGCGATGGTATACTCAACGACTAACTTGGGTGCACGAATGGCAAAACTTCATTTTTTCGGATGAATCCAGGTTCTGTGTATAGCATCATGATGGTCGCATCCGTGTTTGGCGACATCGCGGTGAACGCACATTGCAAGCGTGTATTCGTCATCGCCACACTGGCGTATCACCCGGCGTGATGGTATGGGGTGCCATTGGTTACACGTCTCGGTCACCTCTTGTTCGCACTGGCGGCACTTTGAACAGTGGACGCTACATTTCAGATGTGTTACGACCCGTGGCTCTGCCCTTCATTCGATCCCCGCGAAACCCTACATTTCAGCAGGATAATGCACGACCGCATGTTGCAGGTCCTGTACGGACCTTTTTGGATACAGAAAATGTTCGACTGCTGCCCTGGCCAGCACATTCTCCAGATCTCTCACCTATTGAAATCGTCTGGTCAATGGTGGCCGAGCAACTGGCTCGTCACAATACGCCAGTCACTACTCTTGGTGAACTGTGGTATCGTGTTGAAGCTGCATGGTCAGTTGTACCTATATACGCCATTCAAGCTCTGTTTGACTCAATGGCCAGGCGTATCAAGGCCGTTATTACGGCCAGAGATGGTTGTTATGGATATTGATTTCTCAGGATCTATGCACCCAAATTGCGTGAAAATCTAATCACATGTCAGTTCTAGTATAATATATTTGTCCAATGATTACCTGTTTATCATCTGCATTTCTTCTTTGTGTAGCAATTTTAATGGCCAGTAGTGTATATACGTGTAGTATCACGTCAGTCTCATGGAGACAGAAATTAATCGTGTATCACTGCTTACTGCGAAATACTTTGATACTGCCAGATTTTAGTCACCTTAAGAGCGCATGTAAAGTATGACTCTGATATAAACGGCCTCAAAATATTCCCTTTTTTATAAGAATGTACAACAGCGCTGTCGGTCTACTGTTTAAATCTGTGGTAGTAAGAGAAATTCCATAGTGGAACGGAATACGTACGACGGGCGCTCAACAAGTAATGCACCACATTTTTTTCTGAATGCAGGTTGATTTTATTCAGGATTCCAATGCACTATATTATTCCCCACTCACTTGGCAAGGGAACGCTATTTTCCAACATAATCTCCGTTCAACGAGACGGCCTTTTGCCACTTTACCGCACGGTGCCATTCAATTGTTCGACGTCGGAGCCAACGTATGGCTTCATCAATAACCTCCCCACCATCCACATACTGCTTCCCGTGAAGTGCATCCATCAATGGGCCAAACAACTGGAATTCTAATGACGCGAAATCCATCCTGTGAGCTCCTATCGCGTACGCCCACTTGTGTGAGGCATTGCTTTGTCATGCAGAAAGAAGTTCTTGTAAATAATAGGTTTCAGCTAGCAGCCGTCCTTTTGAAATTTTATTGGCAGTATTCAATGAACTGTGGATGAAGCCCGACCAACAGGCATTACATGCATTGATCAAAAATGATAGTGCATTGAGAATGGCTAGCTTCTAGCTGAAATCTAGATCTGCCAATAAAATTTCAATAGGACGACTGATACCTGAAATCTATTATTTACAAGTCAATATAACAGTCGCTGCGTACAACAGACTTCGGAATGGAAGGTAACCTGCTGAGAAAGACGTTCGTTTGCATCAGCACGAATCAGTGTCCCCGCACGCTACAACGCTGCAGAAATCACAGCTATGTGCGGCCGGCCGTCACGCGGGATATCGGACAGGTTTGGGCGACCTTGCTCCTACGATGACAGACGCCTCGCCCAACAAGTCACCGCGCTGTTGTTCACTGCCAGCTCCCCCTAGACGTTCTTCAGACGCCTACGAATATCTACAATGCTCCTATTTCCCTCCAAAGGAAACTCTATGGCAACTGTCTGACAGTCTGCTTGGGAGCCATCCCCGTGATGACGATCGTGATGATGAGGCCCCATACTCCGAGGAGTGCAGGGGACAACAGACCATATTGCGGTTGCTACGAAAAGCGCCATCACCTATCAGAACTTCGTGAAACTATAGATGTCGAAGCGGGAGTATTCCACAATGCCCCACAATAAATTCAGCCTTTCTTAAATCGAAACTGGCAGAGAAAAAAACTGTATTGCATTAGTTTCTGATGGCCTCTCGTGTGTAGGAATTCCGTAACAATGCTTTCAAATCAGATTATTTCATCACCTCCTGGGCACGGGCGTCAACAGCACGTATGACATCAATGTCACGGAGACAGAAATCTTTGCGTTCAGTTTGGTGGAGCTGTTTCGCTGCTTATAGTATCCGACCCTAGCTGTCTCTCCGCAATTTTTAGCCCCCACAAATGGTTCAAATGGCTCTGAGCACTATGGGACTCAACCTCTGAGGTCATCAGTCCCCTAGACTTAGAACTACTTAAACCTAAGGACATCACACACATCCATGCCCGAGGCAGGATTCGAACCTGCGACCGCAGCGGTCGCGCGGTTCCAGACTGAAGCACCTAGAACTGCTCGGCCACTCGGCCGGCTGCCCGATGCTATGGGTCTGATGATGGTCATGTGATATGGCCGAAACCGGTCACCTGCGCTCTTGTAACATTGTGTAACATGGTGTGATCAAGACTGAATTTTAAAAAGAAAGATTTTACAAATTTTTGATCACTGTTCCAAAACTGTTTATTACAATACTTGATGATTTGTTTAAAGTATTTTCTCAGAGGTTTAAAATACCGGTTCAGTTGTAAATTTCTTTTGTTATCACGTCATGTTTCGGGCTCTCACAGGCCCATCCCCAGGTGTCGCAACTGTGCTGTGGCCCCCGAGCGCCGCGGTGGACGTGTACTAGGCACGGCGTGCTGCCTATGCGCTCATGCGGTATTTTCAACCTCTGGTACAATGCTTAGTTCCAGATATTCATCGAACAGGACTGTTTGCAAAGTATTTTCATTGGGGGGGGGGGGGATGCAGTGGGGAAACCAGTGGGCGAGATCCCCTCCTGGGAATGCAGAATCTGTAGTAGAAATAAGTTGATAGGGGAGCAGGAGCGTAAGATCTGTGACCCTCAGGGGCAGTTACAACGCTCAAAGGAGGAACTAGATAGTTTGAGGAGGATGAAGGGTGCTGGGGAATGGGAACTGGCAGTTGGCAAGAAGGCAGCTACGAGGAGGAGGTATTCAGACAGCTTTACTTTGCGTATATGCAATAGAGTTCATCAACTCTCAGAGTTGAGTGGAGAGGAGCCTCGTGTAGCTGTAGATGTAGGGAACATGCAGCAGTCCTCAGCAGTTAGGAGGCCTAGCTCAGCTGCAAAGTCTAACAGAAAGAATAAGGTTCTGCTGCTACGTAGTTCGCACGGTAGAAGTGTGGGCCAGCAGTTGCAGGATGTGTTGGAGAGTGAGTACCAGGTCATCAGCATTGCGAAGCCTATTGCAGGGTTGGATCGGGTGATTAACACCACAGGGCAGGTATGTAGGAATTTTACGAAGGAGGATCAGGTAGTGATTCCGGGTGGAGCAGGGAACAGTCTTGAAAAGGACAGGGAATATGATGTAGGTGGTGACGTGGTAAAGATAGCTACTCAGACTGGTGGCACTAATGTTCACTTCGAGCAACTGTTTCAGCCTCATGATCGGCCTCAGCTTAACGCAGCTGTTAGGCGGTTAACATGGGGCTGGGGAGAGCACTGGGGCAGAGGGCATGGGTCACATTGCGGTGGTGCCTGTTGAATCTATCAGTATGTCGGGTGTCATTAGGCGTGGCCTGCACCTCGATAGGTACGGCAAGGGCAGGCTGGCAAAGTTTACAGGTGACGGTGTAGTGGGTAGTGGTGGGATCACTCATGGAAAAATCCCTGCAGTAGCTGGTGTCAGGTCTGCACCATTTTAGATTTAAGTCAGTTATACCTGCTTAAAGGAAGTCTCTCTAACTAAGGAATTACCTTCAGCGGAGGTCGGGTATCCAAGTAGAGAAGAAATTAGCATTTTTCATCAAAATATTAGAGGTATTAGATATAAAGTTAGTGAGATACTCATAGATGTTGACTCTGACATTATTGTTTTATCGGAGCACCACTTAAATAATTTGACAGTTCAGAGGCATCGTTTACCAGGATACAGATTAGCTGGCTGTTATTCAAGGAGTTCCTTGTGGGGTGCGGGAGTGGCTATGCACGTAAAAAACAGTACTCCACTTGAGTCTACAGTCGTATTACGCCACTGCACTGAACAGATATTTGAATGTTGTGCAGGGGCAGTTGAATTTAGTGAACCTAATTTCTAATTGTTGTTGTTTATAGGTCCCCTAAACTCTGACTTTTGCACTCAAACAAATGTCACATGTAATTACAAACTATGTAGGAAAGTTAATCCAACAGTAACAGAGAGTTTTTTAAGCCTTGTCAAGGAACAAGAGTGGCAGGATGTTTATAGTGCCAATAACATAGATGATGAATATAATGCTTCCTTAAACATTCCTCATGCTCTTTCGGAGTTGCTTTCCATTAGAACGTTCTAAACGGGGCACTAGCATTTCTGCCCAAGCTAGAGAGGGTTCTCGATTCACTTTGTAGGAAGTATCAGAAATTAGTTATATGTGGTGACTTCAACATAATTTTTTTATTTAATCGTACAACAATAAGGATGTTGGTAGATCTTCTAAATACATATGATCTTATGCACACTGTGTTTTTTCCAACTATGTGCAGGGGAACAGTAGCACAGCCATAGACAATATTTTTATTCATTCTTCATTACTAGATGAGCATTCTGTTAGTAAAAAGGTGAATGGCCTTTCTGACCATGATGCACAAATTTTAACACTAAAAGGCTTTTGTACTCAAACAACTGTCACATGTAGTTACAAACTATGTAGGAAAGTTAATCCATTAGTAATAAAGAGTTTTTTAAGCCTTGTCAAGGAACAAGAGTGGCAGGATGTTTATAGTGCCAATAACATAGATGATGAATATAATGCTTCCTTAAACATTTCTCATGCTCTTTCGGAGATGCTTTCCATTAGAACATTCTAAACGGGGTACTAGCAGTAATAGGAAACCCGGGTGGCTGACTAGTGGGATAAGGATATCACGTAGAAAAAAGTGGAAATTATATCAAGATGCTAGAAGTAGTGACAATCAAGCTACAGTAGCCCATTACAAACAGTATTGTAAGGAGCTTAAAAATGTTATTAGGAAGGCAAAGAGAATGTGGTATGCAAATACAATAGGTAATTCACAGGATAAAATTAAAACCATATGGTCAGTTGTGAAGGAAGTGTCTGGTCAGCAGCACAAGGTCGACGATATAAAGTCAGTTCGTAGTAAAAATATTTCTGTTACTGATAAATCAGATATATGTACAGTATTTAACAATCATTTTCTGATCAACGCTGGCGAATTAAATTAAAATTTAGTTTCTACAGGGAATTATATAACTTTCTTGGCAAATGCCTTTCCGAGATTGCTGTCTGAAATACTCTTCTGCGATACGGGCAAGGGAGAGATTGAGTCAATAGTTAAATCACTGAAGACTAAGGACTCACATGGTTATGATGAAGTGCCTAGCAGAATATTCAAGCACTGTGCTGCACATGTTAGCCCTGTATTAGGCATATTTGCAATTTTTCCTTTAGGAATGGTCAGTTTCCTGAAAGATTAAAGTACTCAGTAGTAAATCCGCTTTATAAAAAGGGAGAAAGGGTTAATGTAGACAATTTTAGACCTGTTTCTATGCCATCAGTGTTTGCTAAAGTTATGAAGTTATGGAAAAGGCTGTGTATGTAAGGGTAATTGATCATTTTATATCACACGATTTGCTATCAAATGTACGGTTCGGCTTTGGAAGTCGTTTAACAACGGAAAATGCTATATTCTCTTTTCTCTGTGAGGTACTGGATGAGTTAAACAAAAGATTTCGAACGCTAGGCATATTTTTTGATTTAACTAATGCGTTTGATTGTGTTGATCACAAAATATTGCTCCAGAAGTTGGACCATTACGGAATACGGGGAGTAGCTCACAATTGGTTCACCTCTTACTTTAACAACAGACAGCATGACATTGGCTTTCAGTACATATATTCCTTACTGTCATTTCTTGTTAACAATATTAGCTTATTCCCAAGAACAAGCAGCTTTCATGGGGTTAATACTCGGCAGGAATCAAACCTGTATTGGGATCGAACTTCCTTAACTCTTGTGCAGAAAGGTGCGCAGTATAGTGGTGCATCCATTTTCAATAAGCTACCACTCGAATCAAAAATCTTAGCAGTAATCCATACGCTTTCAAATCGAAACCGAAGAGTTTCCTCATGGTTCACTCCTTCTATTCTGTCGATGAGTACCTTGAAAAATTAATCTGATTCTTATTATATTCTTGATTGCGTTTACTTAAACTTATGGACTGACTTTTCCGGGTTTCGTAAACGTTTATTTTTTTCTGTTATTATTTTTATGATGTAATTTCGTGTAGTGACTCGTTTTACGACCTTGTAGATTTGCTCCTCAATTTGGTCCTACGGAACTTGACGTGTAAATAAAATTAATAAATAAAACTTTCCAACATTTAAAATTACATTTGATGTTAACAAATTACTCTTTATCAGAAAAGCTTTCCTTGCGACTTCCGGTCTGCGTTTTATATCCTCCTTACTTCCCCGACATCATCATTTATTTTGCAGCTCGAATATCAAAACTCGCCCACATGTTAGTATTTCATTTCTTACTCTAATTCCCTCAACAGCGTCATGTTCAGTTCGACTACATTCTATTGATCGTGTTTTACTTTTGTTGATGTCAGTATTAAAGTATGTTTTCAGGATACCATCCTTTCCGTTCAAATGCTCTTCCAAGTCCGTTTGCCGTCTCTGACAGAATTACGTAATCATCAGTAAACCAAGAACATTACTTTCTTTTCAGAAATTCTCCTCAGTTTCCTCCACGGCTTGCTCAATGTACAGATTCAATAACATGGGCGACAGGATGCAATCCTGTCTCACCCTTGTAGATGTGCCACATCTGTAAGGGCGAGAATCGAAATAACTATAAGTAGAGTAAAAAGACAACTGTAGCATCGAAATTGCTATCGACGTTTTAATGACATTCTTACTGAAGATTCAAATATGTATTGCGCCAATTAAGATGTGTTAAACCGCGAAACGCGTATTGGCATAAATAATAATATATTAAAAAGTGGTTGACTGCTATATTCCTTAAACTAATAGAATACACAGCGTTGGAACTCAGCGACTAGTAAAATAGGTAGATTATTGTAGACAGTAGCAAGTTTTATATCAAAAACATGCTAATAAACTAAGTAAATCATTTAATATAATCCATTATGGAGTCGAGGTAGCAGTTGTCGTTATACTGGTTATCACTGTTAGCATTCAACCGCGATTCTTATACATATATTTTAACAACGCGTTTCAAGAGACAATGCTCTCATCATCAGGTTGTAAAGTCTTTACAACCTGATGATGAGAGCATTGTCTCTTGAAACGCGTTGTTAAAATATATGTATAAGAATCGCGGTTGAATGCTAACAGTGATAACCAGTAAATAAATCATCGTATAATTCATGACGATGTTGAATATTTACCAAACAACCGAACTGCAATAAAGAAAGCAACAAGAAGCAATTTTAAAAAAAGGACAATACCGTAAGAAACGAGTTTTAAGGATTATTCTAGAGAAACTGCACGGTCATCAATAGTATGTGTTCTTCCGAGAACAGTTACTATCTATATATATAGTTAAAGGCTACCCGGCCATTGCCTTTCGTCTGTGTAAATGCACACAGGTTGCCCGAACTCTTATGGGAATCGTCACCTTAGCTGGCGCGAGTAATGAGTGGATGGGCAAATATCTAATAGGAACATTACGTGTGTATATTGTGGACAGTTGGGAATGTGGGTCTCACAGGGAGCGTGCAAGGGATGAGTCCCTGCAGTCGCGCTATCCATCTGTGTCCACGGTGGCTCAGGTGGAGCCGGCACGGCAGCTCAGCGTGTTCGGTCAGAGAGCCGGTTGGCCTCCGTAATAAAAAACTGAGTGGAAGGATCAACCACCGAACGTGAACAGGATGTCTTGCGACGTCCGCAACGACCAAGCACAATGATCAACAACGAACAAAATGCAAAAAAAAAAAAAAGAGGTGGATAGAGCGTCTGCCATGCAGGAGATCCCGGGTTCGAGTCCCAGTCGGGACACACATTTTCAGCTGTCACTATCGAGGTATATCAACAACACCTCACTGCAGCTGAGGGTTTCAATTAATTATATTTATTTAAGGATTAAGTTACCAGAAATCGAAGACGTTATGACGGATAAGGACACATCTGAAATACCAGATGTACGCTAGCCTGAGCAAGATCAACGTTTATAAACGGAGAATAACTTATGTATAAAGACTAATGAGGATCGCCCATCAAAAACCGGGTGCACTCCACTAGCAACAGAATGGGCGGCAATTGTTTGAGTACGCATACCTGAAAAAGCGCAGAAAAACAGTCAAGTCGTTCTAAAAATTTATGTGATGTAAGCGTTGAGAAGAATGAAGAAAATAAAAATAGCGCAGAGGTTATGGATGAAATAATTTAAGAATGTCAGACAACCTCGAAACCCACGAAGAATCTAACTAACACAGGATAAACATGTGCAGGCAATGGATCTAGAAGGAGTCCCAACTAAGTATACAAATTTGAAGCTAATTGTGAAAGGTGTTCGCAGAGTAAGAATAATTTGGAGACCCTAATTGGCAATAAATTGACTAACAGCGAAAGTGGATAACAGAATAAGAAGAAACTTCCTGGAGGATTAAAACTGTGTGCCCGACCGAGACTCGAACTCGGGACCTTTGCCTTTCGCGGGCAGGTGCTCTACCATCCGTGCTACCGAAGCACGACTCACGCCCGGCCTCACAGCTTTACTTCTGCCAGTATCTCGTCTCCTACCTTCCAAACTTTACAGAAGCTCTCCTGCGAACCTTGCAGAACTAGCACTCCTGAAAGAAAGGGTACTGCGGAGACATGGCTTAGCCACAGCCTGGGGGATGTTTCCAGAATGAGATTTTCACTCTGCAGCGGAGTGTGCGCTGATATGAAACTTCCTGGCAGATTAAAACTGTGTACCCGACCGAGACTCGAACTCGGGACCTTTGGCTTTCGCGGGCAGGTGCTCTACCATCCGAGCTACCGAAGCACGAGAACCAGGAGAGCTTCTGTAAAGTTTGGGAGGTAGGAGACGAGATACTGGCAGAAGTAAAGCTGTGAGGCCGGGCGTGAGTCGTGCTTGGGTAGCTCAGTTGGTAGAGCACTTGCCCGCGAAAGGTAAAGGTCCCGAGTTCGAGTCTCGGTCGGGCACACAGTTTTAATCTGCCAGGAAGTTTCATATCAGCGCACACTCCGCTGCAGAGTGAAAATCTCATTCTAGAATAAGAAGAATATTCGAAAACTAGCTGACATTTATTGGCGACAGATATCCTCTTTTGAAAACAGTGACGCAAAAAAAATTTCAACATCAAGAAACAATTAATGCGAGTAATAAAATTTCGGGGATATTCTTGTCTATAACATCTTCCAGTGATTCATAGAGCGTTCGCTTGACACCACTGATTTTGCAACTGCAGTAACTTGGGGTCAATGAAATGCAAGTTACAGGGCCTCTGGCTCGGAGCTGTCCTTCAAGCAGCCGATTTGTAACGTTCGTTGTGTTACTGTGGTGCCAACTTCTGATCAGATTTCTGCTGCCGGTGCATTAAGATGCGTCAGATCTATACGCCGAACACGGTGGTCTTCCCTTTGGGCAGTGCCACGTGGCCATCCGAAGACACGACATCTTGCGACCGTACATTCTCGTGATCACCGCTACCAAAAATCATGTACAGTGGCTACATTCCTGCCAAGTCGTTCTGCAATATCCCAGAAGGAACATACAGTTTCTATTCCTTGACCTCGTTCAAACTAGTGAGGTGTTGATGATGGAGGCTTAGTCGCCTTAAAGGCATTCTCGACTAACATCAGCTCGCCAGGTCCAATCTCAAAGGTAACTAACGTTCACGACCGTTAAAGTGTGTATTTAAAGCAAGCCCGATTTGCATTCTCATACCGAGGGAGGTGACACAGCGGTTAGCACACTGGACTCGCATACGGGAAGGCGACGGTTTAAACCCACGTCCGGCCATCCTAATTTAGGTTTTCCACGATTTCCCTAAATCAAAACAACCAACCATTCTCTTGTGCAAGTAGGGCGAAATTTGTGTAGACGTAGTCTTTCAGATGTAGAAACACGCTTACCAACTTTCGTTTATCTCGCACAACTCCATCTTGGCGATGGGATTTATTTCTTCCGTCAGTATACTAAATACCAGCGACTCGCCCGACGTTGCACGCGAAGCACTTGGTATGTATGACTTGTCTGGCGTAGCGCAAGTTTTGTTTACGGTACACTGTCTAGAGTTACGAGTTGAATTCAGAGAACAACGTTAGGTAAGTGAATATTAGCTCCATATTAACCCAAATGATAATTTAAGCAGTCCTCAGGAGGTACGATGTCATTGACGAACATTATGTATATTTGCGGAGGTCCTGCGGCTCCTACCGCATCTCAGCTTGCATAACAACTCATTTTGTGTGTCTTCAATAGGCAAGTTTCTGTTGGTCATACTCCTTCCTACCCCTTGAATCCACTTAATTCGAAGTCTTCCTCTATGCCTTTTGTTTGTCGGTGTATATTCAAATACAGGGTGATTCAAAAGGAATACCACAACTTTAGGAATTTAAAACTCTGCAACGACAAAAGGCAGAGCCAAGCACTATCTGTCGGCGAATTAAGGAAGCTATAAAGTTTCATTTAGTTGTACATTTGTTCGCTTGAGGCGCTGTTGACTAGGCGTCAGCGTCAGTTGATGCTAAGATGGCGACCACTCAACAGAAAGCTTTTTGTGTTATTGAGTACGGCAGAAGTGAATCGACGACAGTTGTTCAGCGTGCATTTCGAACGAAGTATGGTGTTAAACCTCCTGATAGATGGTGTGTTAAACGTTGGTATAAACAGTTTACAGAGAATGGGTGTTTGTGCAAAGGGAAAAGTTCTGGACGGCCGAGAACGAGTGATGAAAATGTAGCACGCATCCAGCAAGCATTTGTTCGCAGCCCAGGAAAATCGACTCGCAGAGCTAGCAGAGAGCTGCAAATTCCACAATCAACTGTATGGAGAGTCGACTGTATGGAGAGACTACCCGAGGCGATGGATCGGCCGCCAGGCAGCCTGTGACAGAGCACTTCATCACTGGCCTCCAAGAAGCCCTGATCTTACCCCCTGCGATTTTTTCTTATGGGGGTATGTTAAGGATATGGTGTTTCGGCCACCTCTCCCAGCCACCATTGATGATTTGAAACGAGAAATAACAGCAGCTATCCAAACTGTTACGCCTGATATGCTACAGAGAGTGTGGAACGAGTTGGAGTATCAGGTTGATATTGCTCGTGTGTCTGGAGGGGGCCATATTGAACATCTCAGAACTTGTTTTCGGGTGAAAAAAAACCTTTTTAAATACTCTTTGTAATGATGTATAACAGAAGGTTATATTATGTTTCTTTCATTAAATACACATTTTTAAAGTTGTGGTACTCTTTTTGAATCACCCTGTATACTGCTGGTTATTATTTCTTGTTCCATTATATTTAAGTGCCCAAACCAAAAAAGTTGTCTGCATTAAATTTCACCCATTTCTATGTCTTTCTTGTGTATTTCCCACACATCCTTACCTGTTCTGTGTTCCAAATAGAAGATCCTTGGTGCTGCTCTTAGGAAGTCCATTTCTACAGCTTCGATCTCTTTGTTGTTCTTCTCCGTAATCAGCGAGCATTCCGAAGCATACATGGTAATTCGATCAGTTATGGCTTTATATATATATCTTAAGTTTTGTTTCAATCCCTTCTTTGTGGGCCATAAAGGGTAATTAAATTTTGATATTGCTCTCCTTTCTGTTTCTCAAGTCATCTTCGCATGTAACATATTATTTAATTATACTCCCACTTATTAATTATGCTCCCTACGTATTTAGACCTTTCACAACTACCGATGGTTACATTGACTGTTAATTCAAAATCTATTGGCCGTATTCGCGTGGTTGATGTTCAGCTTTAGTCCCCATTTGCTGTATTCTGATTTTTTCACCAATTAGGAGATATATTCATCATCGGTCGCAACAATCTGGTCATCTGCGAATAAAAGGCTACACCCGCAATGGTCTTCTGACTGAATTACTATTTTAATGCATCTATTTTTCCAGCTCTGCAAGGCGATTTGCAGATACACTTTGACAAATGTTAGAGATACACAGCAGCCTTATTCAAATCCTTTCTCATGATTTAGTCAGTTTGGACGAAATCTGTCTATGAGTAAGAACATTATCGAAATTCCTACAGTAATTCCCGAGATGAAACTTCACACACAGACAGAAAAATGAGGCTGGGACTTTGATTTACAATATGTAACTTTTTTTTTCATAGGGCGAGAGATTGCTCGTGTATGTCTGAATAAACCTGGTCATTGCTGAAAGGACACGAAGCTCTGGTGGCAGAGTTACGTCGGGTAAGAGCTCAGTCATGTAGTGAATGGACTACCTCTCTGGGCAGCGGACGCACCTCTCAGCCCGCCGCGGTTCCTCTGTAGCATCGCACACTATGCTGTCTGTATGTCCAGTCGTCCCGGTCACACAACAGGTTGGTCCCCAAGCTCGGCCGCCCTTTTCGGTGGTGGGCAGCTAGGAGGTTGTGAATTTCTACAGAGCTCGCGGAGGGCAAATGTGGGAAATACCGGAAGGAATCAAAACATTAACTGATAAGGAGGCTACAAATCTATTTTTGTACGATACACGCCACACCAAACACAAAAATGCAGAATATGAAAGGAAATAGGCGGAACTCTGGATTAGACAAATAAATAAATGCAAATCTAGCTCAAATGATTCAATTGGCTCTAAGCACTATGGGACTTAACATTTGAGGTCATCAGTACCCTAGACTTAGAAATACTTAAACCGAACTAACCTAAGGACATCACACACGTACACGCCCGAGGCAGGATTCGAACCTGCGACCGTAGCAGCCGCGTGGTTCCGGACTGAAGCGCCTAGAACCGCTCGGCCAGAGCGGCCGGCGCAAAATATAGTTCAGTTAATGTAACTGGCTACGGTCACTACTTGGGGTTTGTTAATTTATAAAAGAATGTGAAAGTGAGCCGTTTATCTGACGTACATTAATTAATCACCCTCCAAAATAATGAATTAGGGCTCCTACGACTACTAAATGTGCCAAGAATCACAACTACACTCTAAGAGAGAAAAAAAGAAACAACGCGAAGGAATTATCCTAAATCCGAAATTATCTGAATGGAACGAACATCGGTAGATGAGATTTACATGTACACACAATCAAATGATTATAGTTTCAGAAAAATTCGGTGATTTATTCAAGAGAAAGAGCTTCACAAATTGAGCAAGTCAGTAATTCGTCTACCTCTAACCCTTATGCAACCAGTTTATGCAAGCATTTACTGATAGAGTTGTTGGATGCCCTCCTGACGGAAATAATGCCAGATTCTGTGCAGTTGGTGCATTAAATAGTCAGAATCCCGACATGGTTGAAGGGCCCTGCCCGTAATACTCTGAACGTTCTCAGTTGTGGAGCGATCCGACCACCTTGCTGACCAAGACAGGATTTGGCAAGGACGGAGACAAGTAGTAGAAGCTCTCGCCGTGTACGGGCGGGCATTATCTTGCTGAAGTGTAAACCCAGGATGGCTTCCTATGAAGCGCTATAAAATGGGGCGCAGAATACCGTCGATGTAACGCAGTGCTGTAATAATGACGCGGATGACAACAAATGTGGTCCTGCTGTGAAATGGCACCCCAGACTATCACTCTTGGTTGTCGCTCCATATGGCAGTCGAGAGGCTGGTATCACACTGCCGTCCGGGGTAACTCGAGACACGTCTGTGCTGCTCAAAAAATGGCTTCAAATGACTCTGAGCACTATGGGACTTAACATCTGATGTCATCAGTCCCCTAGAACTTAGAACTACTTAAACCTAACTAACCTAAGGACAACACACACATCCATGCCCGAGGCAGGATTCGAACCTACGACCGTAGCGGTCCAGCGGTTCCAGACTGAAGCGCCTAGAATAGCTCGCCACAGCGGCCGGCTCTATGCTGCCCATCGGGGCTCAGTCCGAAGCATGACTCACCACCGAAGACAATTCTACTCCTCTCAATAAGATTCCAGGTTGAAGATGTGCCTGGAAATGCTCCAGAAGTCCAAGACGAAGAAGAAAATGAAATGATTTTTAACTGGATGTTTTCTACAAGAAAAGTCGCATTGCCATGTTTCACGTCTCTTACTCTACTCATATTGGCTGAGCTTCAGATCTTCTGAGGGTCGACCAGTAAAATTGCACTTAAAACATCCTAGTCCTCTTACCAGGGCTATCTTCTATTCTGTTAACCAGTAACGTGCGTTCTATCATTTTATGAAGAAAAACGTCGTCTCACTCGCTCTCTGTCCCTCTCTGTGTCCAATGAGATGGCCCTTGTCGGCGACCCGAACTTCTCTGTCTAACCTCTTGTTTATTTATATTAGCCAATTCCTGTGATTTTTATATTGCGTAAGAAATTGGTTTTTGTGAAGTCTACACGTCCAGCGCTGTCTCACATCTTCAAAGGGTTTAAAACTGTGGGCCCCATTCCATGTTTGGAATGTTTATGTGTGACGTCCGGTGTTTTATCCGAAAAAACTCAGTTTTCTACTTTGGTGCACCAAGCGCTTTCTGATAAAAACGTTTCCCTTCTTCCACTCTCCTGGATTGTAAAATGTTTTCTACCAGGGGGTTTGCGTCATAGGAGATCCTATCTGTGTTCGTCTATGACGCTTTGGACATCCCATTGGGGCAATACAAAGAATTGTCCGGCCCATGGACCATTGACCTGCACCAGCCTCGGGCGTTCTTGTGTGAAATGGCTCTCAGTACAGTGGCCAATTTGTATTCCTCGTGTGTTTCTGCACTGTCCAGAATGCTTTTAACATCCTCTCATTTATTTATATAAGGCATGCAAATCGGAATCAAGAATAAGGTTTGTAAGAGGTCCATGATTAAGGAATTTGTTGCTAGCGCACTCGAGCAGATGTAATTGCTCACGCGCTGCCTGCGATATGTAAGGTATAAGAGAATCTCAGACCAGAGAGCAGTGTTGTATGCAGTAGGAACTGTGTGGTAGTAGCAGTAAGTTGTTGCTAGCGAGCTGTCTGGCGTATCGTGTTGGCTGGGCCTGTCGTGGTGCAGCGATGGCCGAGCCTGAGCGTTATAGTATAAGGTAAAAGCAGCCTCGCGCGTATCTAGTAATGTTATGTGAACTCCCATGTAAATCTTTCAAAAATGTCCTAATAATAATCTTTGTCATATAAAGTAATTTCTAACAAGCATTCATTTCAATTTAAAGAATTTACTAATTTCTCCAATCCATGATCATTCCGATTGTTGCAAAAGAAAAATCAGTTGCTTCCTTTCATAAATGATAAATCTATAGGCCAGCATTGCACAGAGCTGTGCCGGAAAAAGCTATTGTAAGAGCAGATAGTTGGCGACTTTATTGAGGTAAGAATTTTTGCTTTTTTATTCAGAATGATCTTACAGGGCCATGACGCAGCACTGCTGTCGTCCAAAATTTACCAGGTTACTGAATTTATTTTTTATTACGAGGTTTAGAAATTTTTCTGTTTCGAGCGTACATTAAATGAGAAAAGAATTTTGTGGGTACATTAAATGGGAAACAGATTTTGCGTGGAGGTTAAATGTGAATGAATTTCTGTAGAGAGGTTACACTAAATTAGAATCACATTCATTATTCATTATTATTATTTATTTAAATTTTTGCGTGGGGAGGTTACACTTAGCGACAACCGGCCGGGATCGTATTTCTTTGTGAATCTCTGAGAAGTAGTCATATATCTGCTCTTATTTACTTAAACGTAGTTTGCATCTGGCGCAACGCATTTACTAATTTGTCACTCTTTCTTTCACAGATCATCGGCAATTTATTGCTCTTTGTTGTAATTGTATTTGTTCCATTTTTGCTTTGACTGTTTCATTTTGTGCTTAATTTTGATTTGTGAAAAATGCCGCGAAAAACTGTTAACAGTACATCGCGATGTGCAATGAGTGAAATCATCATCATCAGTTATCTGCTATATTAGTAGGTCCTTTGCCTCTCCATTTTCTGCGATCCATTGCCTCCTTCTTAAGGCTGCGGTATGTTGTACCGTCCATCATGTCATCCAGTATCTGGAATCTCTTCCTTCCTCGCTTCCTTTTTCCTTCTACATAACCTTCTAAAACTCTTTTTATTAGTCCGCCATTCTTTCTTAATATATGCCCAATCCAATTTCTTTTTCTTCTCTTTATTACATCTAGTAACTGCCTTTTCTCTCCCACTCTTCTCAGTACCTCTTCATTTTTTACTCTGTCCATCCAACTTATTCTTTCCATCTTCCGCCATGTCCAGATCTCAAAAGCCTCCAGCCTTTCTCTGTCTTTTTTCCTCATAGTCCATGTTTCAGCGCCATATAGAAGAACACTCCATACAAGACATTTTATGAGTCTCTTTCTGAGTTCTCTGTCCATACCGCTGCAGAAGATTCTCCTTTTCTTATAAAACGCCTCTTTTGCCATTGCTATCCTTGTTTTAATTTCTGTGGTGCACTTCCAGTCGGTGTCTATCCTGCTTCCAAGATACTTAAAATTTTGCACCTGTTCTAGTGTTTCTCCATTCAGCACAATTTTTATTTCCTTATTTCCTCCTATTGCCAATACTTTTGTTTTATTTGTGTTAATTTTCATTCCATAATTTTTCCCGTTAGTTGCAATGGTGTCCACCAAATCCTGTAATTCTTTTTCCCCTGTGGCTAGAAGGACCATGTAATCAGCAAATCTCAAGCACCCTACTCTTCTTCCTCCAATTTCTAGTCCTTTGTCATCTAATGAGCATTGGTCAATCATATTTTCCAAGTACAGGTTGAAAAGAGTAGGTGATAAACAGCATCCTTGTCTTACTCCTTTCCCTAGTCTGATCCAGTTTGTACTTTCGCCTCTGACTTTAACTGAAACTTTTTGATTAAGGTATAATGAGTTTATAAGTCTTCTGGTTTTCCAGTCCACTCTCTTTTCCCTCATAATAGTCGCCAGCTTGTCCCAAACCATATTGTCAAATGCCTTTTCTAAATCGATGAGCACATATATAGGTCTCTTCCTTTTTCAATAAACCTTTCTCCCAAGATTCGTAGGAGCCCTATTGCATCTCTGGTGCCCGTATTCCGTCTAAAGCCAAACTGCTCCTCGCCGAGATTCTCCGCTATTACTTTTTCAAGTCTTTTATTAATTATTCTTAACATCACTTTGGCTGCATGTGAAATGAGGCTGATTGTCCTGTGCTCGCTGCATTTCTTGGTTCCTTGTTTTTTCGGTAATGGAATCATTACTGTTGTCAAAAAGTCCTCAGGCCATTAACCACTGTCATATATTTTATTACATAACCTCAATATTTCTCTTATTCCATTGTGGTTCAAGCATTTTAGTATTTCTCCCGGTATTGTATCTGCACCTACTGCTTTGCCATTTTTCATTGCAGCAATGGCAGGCTTTACTTCTTCCATTATGATGGTCGGTCCTTTCTCTTCATCACTTACACTGTTGTGTGATTCAAGTTCCAGAGTTTCTGGTTTCCTATTTGTGTCATATAGCTCTTTTATATATTCTTCCCATCTCTGGAGGACATCATCACGATCTTTATATACTACCTCTTCGTCTTTACTCAAAATTTCCATAGTAGCACTTCCTGCTCTGTTTTGTTCCCATGTCATAGTCTTTACTCTGTTGTATAGTAAGTCGTATCTTCCCTTCCTGTCCAGTTCTTCAATTTCATCACATTCCTCTTTTAGCCATTTTTTCCTAGCCTGCTCTGTTTTTCTTCGCAGTTCGTTATTTAACCTTCGGTATATCTTTCTTGCATCTTCAGTGTTCTTGTTTTTCAATTTTCTTCTCTCCTCCATCTTGGAAATCATTTCTTGTGTGACCCATGGTTTTTTTGACCTTTTCCCTTTTACATATCCTATATTTTGCTGTCCTGCTTTAATGATTCCTTCTTTCAGCATATTCCAGTACTCGTTGGCATTATCAGGTGCTTCTTTGTCTCGTAATGTGTTTAGGAAGTCCCGAGACAGCATTTCTGTAATTTGTTCTTTGTTGGACCTTATCTTCTTTAGATCCCATTTCTTCACCATTGTCGCCTTTTTCAGTTTTTTCATTCTTATTTCTATTTCTGCCATAAGTAAGTTGTGCTCACTATTAATATCCGCAGCTGGTAATGTGTGCACCTTCTTGATTCCATTCCTGTATCTTTCTTCTACCAGTATAAAATCGATTTGGTTTCTATATTTATCCCCTGGTGATTTCCAAGTGTAGAGCCTCTTCTTATGGTTCTTGAACCATGTGTTTGCCACTATCAGCTGCCTTTCCCTGCAGAAGTCAATTAACCATTCACCTCTGTCATTTCTCTCTCCAAGACCATGATTGCCTACTATGTTTCCATCTTTCCCTTCTCCCACAATGGCGTTCCATTCTCCCATTACTATTTTGCAGCATTTTTTATTTTCGTCCATTATTCTCTCTATTACATTGTACGTTTCCTCTACAATTTGGTCATCATGTTCTGAAGTTGGCATATACACCTGGACAATCAGTAAATCTTTTTGTGCTCCTTTCAGCCTTACACCAATAACCCGGTCATTTGCATAGTCTACATATTCCACACATTTAGCCAATTCCTTTGTCATAATCATTCCTACTCCATTAATTCATTTGACTTCTCCTCCTGAGTAGTAGAATACATATTCATCTGACTGTAACTCTCCATGTCCATTCCATCTTACCTCAGCAACTCCTACGAGGTCCATACGATTCTTTTCCATCTCTCTTTTAAGGTTTTCTAGTTTTCCTGCTTGTAGCAGAGTTCTGACATTCCAGGTACCACTTCTCGTTTTGATTTTTTGCCTCCTTTCAAGTTGTCCCCCCCGGAGATTCGAATGGGGGACTATTTTACCTCCGGGCACTGATTTAACATGAGAGGAAGCCATTTTTTGTGCATAAAATGGAGACTGCATTATGCAGGGAAGATAATCTGCGGTGGTATTCCTTTGCCTTCCGAAGTTCTGGAGGCCGCCCCTAACATGGGATATAGGCGCCTTTTGCAGCCGCCCGCTCCGGGTCAGACGCTGCATGAGAAGTATAGGTTGGAAAATGAAAGACCCCTAGCCCTCGAAACCTAATAGCGTCAGGGTCGGAAAAGAACAAGAGCTGGCCGAGGGTCGCCGTGGTCGCCAGCCACGTATCACTAGGTGTGACTCCCTGAGGAGGCAATGAGTGAAATGAGTGAAATAGCCGACTGGAATAGTTTGACCGATAATACTTGAGACACTCAGTGTCTTAATGATAGTCCTCCATTTACAGACAATCAGTGCGTACCGATCACTAGTAATGATTTTAATTCTAATGATGAGCAACCAAACTCAACTATGTGCACAGTAAATGTAACAATTGATGACGCGGCACGTTCCGATACAATGAACGCTGCCCAGTTTGACACACCCGGTTTGCAAAATTTAAATTGTGAACAGATAAATTTTTCTCATGAAGTTGAACAATGTAGACAAAATACGTCAGATTTATTTGATTCCGAGGTAGTGACTAACAATGCACATTCAATTGGCGAACCTGTTCAAGAATCAGAGAATGACCAAATGGTTATACAAAACGCGACAAATGCACATACACCATTACACATCATAGAAGATAGAGTCGCTAATATTGGCATGGATCAAGTTATGGCATTATTGCTACAACTTAACAAAAATTCCAAACAGTCGAAGAAAGAACAAGACGACAACTTCAAACAACTTAATGAAAGTTTCAAGCAATCGAAGAAAGAACAAGAGAACAATTTCAAACAGTTGAATGAAAAACACGACAACCTAAATGGACAGAACAAACAACTTAGTGAACAGATTACAGCCGTTGCCGCGCAATGTCATGATACTAAAGAACAATTACATGAGGAAATTAAGGCTTGTGCTAGGAGTAGTAGTGAAGAAATTAGATCTGTGGCTCAAGAATTAAGTAATACACATGCAGCCACAGCTAAATTACTTAGAGATGAAATTAGTGCAGTCGCTAAACAATGCTCTGAAAACGCAGCACAGTTACGCGACCAGTTTAAATTAATGTCAGCAGAACTTTCACGCACACTGGATGCGAAAGTAGACGCGAAATTTGACCAACAGAACAGCCAAATTGACGAACGTTTTAATCACCACCTACAAAACAGTGAAACGCGTTACCGTAAATTTATACAGGAACAGAATTAAGTAAAGCGACAAGTCATGGAAACAATTACTGCACAGAGACAGGAAGATAAGCGTAAATTGTTTACGAAAGCAAAAACATACGTAGACAACAATATTGCTACAGTATCAGACGAAATTAATACCATCAAACAGTTGAACACCGAATTACATGATGAAATTTCTGATCTTAAAACAAAAACAGACACACATACAGTAGACTTTCAGACAGTGACCGACAGACTTGAACAATTAGAACTAATACAGGATCCCGATGCCATCAAAGCAGACGTTAAAAAATTGAACGAAACCACACGTAAAATACAAAAACAAATTAACGCTTGTGATAATAAAAACGATGATCAGGTAAAAGTACTGACTGAAAAATATGATGAACTGGCCAGTCGTATTGATGTTATCGAAAGTAATAATGACACCAAATCAGACGATACCTCACCAATTTCGTTTAATCAAACACCCGAATTCCAAAATTTACGGCAGACAATCAGTGAGATAGGTTCGTCCAATAATACATTACGTAGAAAATTGTCAACTTTACAGCAAGAAGTGACAGAGATGAAAAATGTTTCAGCCTCTAACACGGCACAGCATACGCCACATTCCGAACATTTATCACACTCACACAGCATGTATAATTTAGGTAATTTACAGAGAGTACATGAGTTAGATTCCGAACAGTCACAGACAAACAGACTAGGATACAATCATGAACCTGTTCAGACATTCAGAGACGATAATTTTGATTACAAGCACTTTCTATCCGTGAGAAAATTTAAAGTATTTAAAAATGACAGAACACAGATTCACCCATTGGATTGGATACAACAATTTAGCTTTGCTTTTCCACCGACTTGGCCTGTAACACACAAACTTGAATTTATTTGCAGTTTTTTGGAAGGCGAACCGGCAACTTGTATGAGACCGATTGCGAGACAATGCTATTTGGTAGAAGAATTTCAGAATGCTTTTCTGTCAGCGTATTTTTCGAAGACGACACAGAGCGGAATCAAGGATCAATTAATTAGTTTACCAAATTATGAGAACTCAAATTTTTCCACTTTCACGCAATTTTTTGAACACATGGTCCAAAAAAACCAGTACTTAAGTGAACCATACAGTCAATTTGCACTTATCCAATTATGTATTTCTAAATTACCACGATCATTAAGAGTATCACTTTTAACAGGTCATCAGAAAGAAAATATTTCGGCATTCAGAGATCTGTTACAGCTTTTGGAAGTTCAGCAATCAGATTATTCCTTCATAAACAAAACTTTTTCATATAATAACCAAGGTCAACAAGCATACAGCAATTACGATCAGCCACGCTATTTCAATAGCAAAGGTAATAGACGCTTCAGGAACGACAACCACCAGAACTCTAATAACAGACAAAATTTTAATTATCAGTATCGTCAAAATTATCAGCAACAGGAACCACATTTTGGTAACAATAGAGGTTTTTCCCAACAACAGCAACAAAACCAGCCGGTTAGCATACTTAACCAACAATGTAATGTGCAAGGTCAAGCAAGCTTTAATGTTTCGCCGCCTACACGTATAGCGTCGGCTCCACCAAATAATAACGCACAGCAGCAAGGAAATCACTACGTACGGAAGACACATCATTTCAACTTGTATCGCAACGCGCCGTATAACTACGTACAGAAAACACACCATTTCAACTCATATCGCAATGCACCGTATAGAAATGACTATCATTACAGACGTAAAAGTAATGAGCACAATTCTCAGCGTACGTTTAATAACAGTCAGTCTTACCAGCAGCAAAATCATCCGCAACAACAGATTATCATGAATGAACCAGACAGTAGATATCATCCCGAACCTAATGCGTCAGGACGAAATAACAGAACAGTACAAATAGTCGAAGTGCCACAGCATCCTCCTGCAAATAATAGCACGTCGGATAGAATTTGACTAGATACAGTACAGTTTACATCTTCCAGCAACGCAAGCAATACTTTTGACACAGAGAATTTTGTTCACGAAAATGTTATTACTTTTGACGTCATCCGAGACACTCTTTTACAGGAAAGACCAGTTATTCAAAAAACCATTTCCCACCCTGTCATTGAAGTAAAGATTGGATCATCCAAATTTTCAGCAGTAATCGATTCTGGATCACCTATGTCAGTTGTAAATGAGGAAACTTTCAACGAATGTAACAAAGAGAATACCTATCCTACGTTACCATTAGGCAAAACTAAAGTAAAAGGAGCAGTATCTGGTAAAGGAGTAGATGTAAAATTACAGACACTTTTATCATTTTGTATTGCAGGTCATACATTTCACTCAAATTTTTGGATTGTTGCCTTATTGACAACAGATGTTATTTCAGGTACGAATTTTCTGGTACAACACGACGCAATTATTGACTTTCAAAACTCCTATTTAATGTTAAAGGATGAAAATGTACAACTGGCTTTAGAATTTCAGCATTCTTTATCTGCAGAAGAACAAACAATTAATCGTACAGAGGTCATTTCCGCATCACGTAACGTAGACTGTCATTCCACATTGTTCACAGATACGTACGTACACAACTATAATACTCCAGTCGAAGCCGACTATGACGTTACGTAAATGATTTCTGATAAAGTTAAACAGAGCAGTGCAAATACAGACGACGAACGCACACAACTACGCAAAATTCTTTTACAGCAAGCTCCAGTTTTTGACAACGTCCCTGGTACTATGTCCGGTTTTATGTATGAATTTCAAGTTAAACAGCACGACACGTTTAAAGCCAAACATTATCCCATTCCGTATATTCACAGAGGACAAGTTAAGAAAGAATTGCAAACTATGCTTGACCAAGGAATTATTGAACCGGCAGTTAGTCCGTACATAAACCCGCTCCATATTGTTAAGAAAAAGGATGGTTCACTTCGCCTCGTACTTGATTCACGTCACATCCCCCCCCAGGGGCTCAGCATTCATTTGCTGAGTACGGGCTTGGCGACCCCGGGGTCCTGAGCTGGGAACTGGTCAGCGCCGCCAGTCTCCTGTCACCGTAACCCCCGGACATGCTTCAGCGACCACCGCATGGCGCGGCGGTGGAATGTTGTGTGCTGCGGGGAATGGTAATCTTGGCTTGACCGCCTGGATTGCGAGGAAGGTAAACCTCTATAAAACCCCTCAATCTTACGGTGTGCTGCGCGCCTATAAGATGCATGGCTGTTGGGGTGGAACAGTCGCAAGCGGGCAACCTCTGGGGCACCTGCCGCACCCCAGTTGTATAAGGCTTACGTAGGCACGCGGGGCTCTGTCTAGGTGGACTTCTAGTTCCCTAGCTGCTCGTGGGACCGAGATGGAACCCTCGAACTTTTATTCTTCTCCTGCCAGCGGAAAGGGTGGACCGCTGGTGGGTTCTAACACCCAATCCAACAAGAGGGCTCGTGTAGCCAGTCCTCCTGATTCAGGTAGTAGTAACAGAACGCATACTGCTACGCAGAATGTGTTTTTCATAATTAAAGGAAAAGATGGGAGTTTTGAAAAAGTTTCGCCATTTTATATACAGAAGGGCTTAGAAGGTATTGCTGGCACATTAAAATCTGTAAAGCGCTTGCGAAATGGCACCTTGTTGGTTGAAACATCTAGCTTCCAGCAAGTCCAGAACCTTCAGAAGGCACAATTTCTTGGGGAGTTCGCGATAGAGACTGAATTTCACAACACCTTGAACTACAGCAAGGGTGTTGTGACTTGCAGAGATCTCGTTGACATTCCCCAAGACGAACTGAAGGCTGAATGGTTCCGGGAAGGAATTGTCGACGTGCAACACATTATGAAACGGGTGGATGGTGCTCTCATAAAGACTGACTCATTTATCCTTACATTTAACAGCACCAAATTGCCAGAGCATGTGAAGGCAGGTTTCCTGCGTCTCAGTGTACGGCCTTATTACCCCAACCCCATGTGGTGTTTTAAATGCCAACACTTTGTACACACTACTCTCGGCTGTAGAGGGGAAGCCACTTGCGGGAATTGTGGTAAAGCCGCCCATGAGGGAGTTGGTTGCTCCTCTCCTCCCAAGTGTGTCAACTGCTCTGGGGATCACCCTGTGTGGAGTAGGGAATGCAGAGTTTTCCTTAAGGAACGGAAGATCCAGGAACTAAAAGCTACAAAACGCATCCCGTATGGTGAGGCGAAGAAAATCTACAAGTCCATGCAGCCGCCCACGTTCACTGCTTCCTTTTCTTCTGTTGTCAAACAACCAGTCTTGAAAACCAATGCCGTTACACAAACGGAGGTTGCTACTGTCAGCACTAGCACCTGCGCTTGTCAATGTACGTGTGCTGCTGCCGTTCCTGTGAAGCCTGCTGCTCCCCCCCCCCCCCCCCCCCCGGCCTTCTGACCAGGCCGTGGTAGCTGACATCATGGAACTTCCTGCCCCTTCCCAGGTCCAGTCTTGTGCACTGCCCAGCGCTGCTACACCCCCTACTGCTTCTGAGGTTTTGGCTCCAATGCCACCTCAGGCCAGAACATCGAAGCCAAAGACAAAGGTGAAGACTCGCCCACTAAAGGAGACTGCAGTTATACAGTCTCCTGATGTGGATGTCATTCTCTCTGACGTCTCTCTCGACTCCTCTTCTGAGGCGATGGAGGTTGATGTCAGACTGGAGCAATCATCTCGCGCCAAAACTGATCCTCCACCTGTTGTGGGCTCTCCTCCCCGACAGAAAGTGAGAATGAAGGTACTCCCACCCTGATAGATGGCTCCCATTATACAGTGGAACATGAATGGATTCCGGTCACATGTGGAGGAACTGAACCTCCTAGCACGGCTACGCCCCCTGTACATGTGTTTACAGGAAACGCATTTAAAACCATCTGATGCTCCTGTACTAAGGGGCTATACGTCATATCGCAAAGATGACCTGACTGGAGAAAGGGCCAAAGGCGGAGTCGCTGTGTTTGTCAATAATGACCACCACTCCTCTGCTCTCCCCCTGGATACTGACCTGCAAGCAGTTGCAGTTGAAATTCATTCACCTCGGAGGCTTACCATTTGCTCCCTTTATTTACCCCCTCTGGATGCAATGACCTTAGACGCTCTCACAGATCTTATCGACCAACTCCCTCGCCCATTTTTCCTCCTGGGAGACTTCAATGCCCATCATGTCCTGTGGGGCTCCACTTCTCTTTGCGCTCGAGGTCGAATTTTGGAGAGCCTCCTAACATCTCAAGTGTTGTGCATCCTCAACACAGGTACTCCGACTCATTTCTCTACTACTACAGGGTCATTCTCAGCCATTGACCTATCTTTCTGCTCTCCAACCCTCACCGACTCTGTTCACTGGGAGGTCATTGACGACCTTCATTCCAGCGATCACTTCCCTATCCGCATTCATGTCCTGGATGGTGTATTGCTGGAGCAGCGGCCACCATCGTGGATGATTGGCAGGGCTAACTGGCCACTGTTCACTCGGTTGGCTGTCTTTGACCGCCACAATAACGTACAGGAATAGGTGGATCACATCACACTTGTGGTCCATCATGCTGCTGACCTGTCCATACCACAGTCTTCTGGCACTCTTAAGCGGCGCCTTGTGCCTTGGTGGACAGAAGAGTGCCGTTCAGCCATCCGGGACAGGCGTGCGGCTCTTCGCCGATTTAAATGCCGCCCAACAGCGGTCAATCTTACCGCCTTTCTAATCGCGGGAGCCAGGGCACGCCGTGTCATTAAAGAGAGCAAGAAAAGGTCATGGCAGGAGTTCCTGGACTCCATCAACCGTTCCACTTGTTCCACAAGAGTATGGGAAGCCACCCGGAGGATTTCCGGTAAACATAGCCGTTTACCAATAGCTGCTGTCCTGAACCAGGGATGTCTCCAAACGACACCCAGAGCCATTGCTCAGACGCTGGCAGAGCATTTTGCACAAAGTACTGCCACTGCTAATCAGGATCCAGCGTTTCGTCGCTGCCGTGCGACTGTCGAAAGAGCGACCTTGGACTTTCGGTCGAACAGTTCTGAGGCCTACAATTCTCCTTTCTCCATGTGGGAACTTGAATCGGCACTTACTGAGACTTCTGACACTGCACCAGGTTACGACCGCATCCGGTACTCCATGCTTCGACATCTGCCAGCGGCGTCAAAGGAAATCCTCCTCGAATGTTTTAATCTCATATGGCAGACAGGAGTGTTCCCCACCTCGTGGAGGGAGGCAATTCTCATCCCTCTCCTCAAACCAGGAAAGGACCGCACATGTCCCGGTAGTTATCGTAGCATCGCCTTGACAAGCTGTGTCGGAAAGACCCTGGAACGGATGGTTAACCGGCGTCTGGTCTGGCTGTTAGAGACCAGACAGCTCCTTAGCCGCTTTCAGTGTGGATTCCGAAAATTTCGGTCCACGGTCGACAACCTGACCCTCCTAGAGGCGGCTATTCAGCAGGCTTTTCTCTGTCAGCATCACTGTATCGGTATCTTCTTTGACATCAGTAAGGCATATGATACTACTTGGAGACACTGTGTTCTTGCACAAATGCATCAATGGGGCTTTCGTGGCCGCCTCCCGATTTTCATTCGGTCTTTCCTGTCTCAGCGGTTTTTTCGGACCCGCGTTGGTAACACACTGTCTGATCGCTTTGAGCAAGAGAACGGTGTCCCCAAGGGCAGTGTTTTAAGCGTTACTCTCTTTGCCATAGCCATCAACAGTATAACGTCTACAGTGAGGAGTCCAGTACAGTGCTCCTTATTTGTGGACGACTTTGCCGTTTTCTGTTCCTCCTCCAGTGTTGCAACCGTGAGCCGTCAGTTGCAACTAACAGTGCGGCGGTTAGAGGAGTGGGCTGCAAAGACGGGTTTTCGGTTTTCTGCCGAAAAGTGTGTTTGTGTTCATTTTAATCGTTTTCGTCATCTTTTTACTTTGCCTGCCTTGCATATGGTGGATACTGTCCTACATTTTAGAGACACAGTGCGGTTTCTGGGCCTAATTTTTGACTCCAGGTTGTCATGGCTGCCACACCTACGTGACTTGAAAGCCAGAACGCTGAAGGCACGGAACATCCTCAAGTGCCTCAGCCACAGGTCTTGGGGCGCGGACAGGGCGCGTCTCCTACAGTGTTATGGAGCTTTTGTGCGTTCACGGCTGGACTATGGGTGCACAATATATGGGTCAGCGAGGCCATCTTATTTGCGGATCCTTGACGCTGTTCACTATGCTGGGATCCGACTGGCCACGGGTGCTTATCGGACCAGTCCCGTACCCAGCCTCTGTGCTGAGTCTGGCGAACCGCCACTTACCATCCGGCGGCAGTTCCTGCTGGTGCGCCAGGCTTGTAAGTTTCTTGCAGCTCCCAGATCGCCTGCTCACCATCTTGTTGCCCATCCACCTCTGGACCGCCTTTTTTCCCGCCGTCCCCGGGCTACGTTGCCGTTTGGGATCCGTGTGCAACGTGTACTAGAGTCCCTCGGTGTGGAGTCTGTACAACCCCAAATCCAAGGTTTTAATCGCCTGCCACCCTGGTTACTGAAGAGGCCCGGAGTGATTTTAGATTTACTGCAGTACAAGAGAGATTGCACTCCTGCCACCGTTTTTAATGCAGCATTTTCTACCATTTTATCTGAGCACCACGACTATGTAGCTGTTTTTACGGATGGGTCGAAACAAGGGGATTCTGTTGGTTGCTCAGTTGTTTTTCCATATCGTGTCCTCAAGGTCCGACTGCCTCAGACTTTTACTGTCTTTGATGCAGAATTGTTTGCGATCTTGCGGGCACTGGAGCACATGAGACATTCTTCCTCTCCTAAATTTCTTGTCTGTTCCGATTCACTCAGTGCCCTTCACTCATTGCAACGTTTGTATCCGGCAGACAAAATTGTCCAGACCATCCAGGATGCCCTCGTCCGACTACAGCGACTGGGGAAGGTTGTAGCTTTCTGCTGGGTTCCGGGGCATGTTGGCATTGCTGGGAATGAAAGGGCAGATCTCGCAGCCAAGGAGGCGTGTCTCGCCCCACAAGTATCTCAGTGTGCTATCCCCTTGCACGCACTCACCTCGCTGTTGAGCTCACGGGTCATGCGTCGGTGGGAGGATGAGTGGCTGGAAGTGACTGACAATAAGCTCCGTGTAGTCAAGCCCACAACGCGTGTGTGGTGTACTTCCTTTCAGCCCCATCGACGGGACGAGGTTCTCCTCACTCGGCTTCGAATAGGCCACAGCCCTATGTCGCACGGCTTCCTGCTCCGGCGAGAGGACCCTCCAATTTGTGATGCTTGCGGCGTCCAGGTCACTGTGCGCCACGTTTTATTGGATTGCGTTTTATTTTCTGACCAGTGGGTCGCGGCTGACTTGCCAGCGGACCTGCCATCTCTTTTAGGCAACACGCGGACGAATGTGGTTAAAGTTTTAAAGTTCTGTGCCCTGTCAAATGTTTTTACAAAGATTTTAGGGAGAGGATTTTAATTTGCTCACTGTGTGACAAGCTCGCCCATATTTTATGTAAGGTGCCAGCCAATAACAATTTCCTGTGACATTCTTGTTGCTATGTTTCCCCTTTCCTTAGGTTTTACTTTCTTATGTAGCATTTTCCTACTATTCCTGCTTTGTTTGACTGTGTGCTTTAGTTTTCTTAGGTCTGTCCACATTCGTTCCTTTTAATGTGTGTCAGGACGCTGATGACCTCGATGTTGAGCGCCCATAAGCCCCAACACACCACATCGCGTCACATCAACGACATTATTATTAATGAAACAGATCGCCCACAGACACTAGAAGAACTTCTACAGAAATTTCATGGTACTGCTATTTATTCCACATTAGAGTTGAAATCGGGATTTTGGCAAATTCAGCTCCATCCGAACTGCAGAAAGTACACAGCTTTTCTCTGTTTTGGTGACTGTTATCAATTTTGTAAATTACCGTTCGGTTTAACTATTTCTTCAGGAGCATTTATTCGCGGTTTGAATAGTATACTTCCGACAGAACTTAAAGACAGAATCACAACGTATGTAGACGACATTCTTATTGCAGAAGCTAACTGGTCTGAACACAATCTGATTCTTGAACAACTGTTACGAACTTTTCCTGCACAAGGACTCACAGTTAATCTTAGTAAATCGCACTTTGGCAAAACTTCTATAAAATTTCTTGGACATGTAATTTCAGGAGAAGGCATTGCGCCTGACCCGGAAAAACTTCAAGCTTTACGTAACATTACTGTTCCTACGACGAAGAAACAACTACGCAGCTTTTTGGGTTTAATTAACTTTTTTCGTAAATTTATTCATTACTCTGCTTTAGACACCCCTAGATTATGCCAATTGACGGGTAAAAACACTATTTGGTCCTGGGATAGCCAAGCACATTCTGAATTTGTCAATCTAAAACAAGCTTTGTTGAATGCACCACTTTTATCACATCCAGATCTTACTAGAAATTTTTCCATTGCCACCGACAGTTCTAACACCGCTTTAGGCGTACACATTTTTCAGGAAATTGAAGAAGATGGTTGTACAGTAATTAAAAACATCGCGTTTGCGAGTCGCATTCTGTCACCTGCTCAACGCAATTATTCTGTTACAGAACTTGAAACATTATGTGTTGTATGGGCATTTACGAGATTTAGGCATTTTCTTTATGGAAGACATACGACCGTTTACACAGATCATAGAGCTATACAGTTTTTACTTTCCGCTAAATTTACACACGACAGATCAAACAGATGGAAAGTTTATTTACAGGAATTTAATTTTACAATTGTTCACATTCCCGGTACACAAAATATTGTAGCAGACGCACTATCCCGTTCTCTCAACAACAATCAGCAAGACATCGCAACCAACTTCTGCAAAGCAAATTTCAGCGTCATGTACACTCCTGGAAATGGAAAAAAGAACACATTGACACCGGTGTGTCAGACCCACCATACTTGCTCCGGACACTGCGAGAGGGCTGTACAAGCAATGATCACACGCACGGCACAGCGGACACACCAGGAACCGCGGTGTTGGCCGTCGAATGGCGCTAGCTGCGCAGCATTTGTGCACCGCCGCCGTCAGTGTCAGCCAGTTTGCCGTGGCATACGGAGCTCCATCGCAGTCTTTAACACTGGTAGCATGCCGCGACAGCGTGGACGTGAACCGTATGTGCAGTTGACGGACTTTGAGCGAGGGCATATAGTGGGATGCGGGAGGCCGGGTGGACGTACCGCCGAATTGCTCAACACGTGGGGCGTGAGGTCTCCACAGTACATCTATGTTGTCGCCAGTGGTCGGCGGAAGGTGCACGTGTCCGTCGACCTGGGACCGGACCGCAGCGACGCACGGATTCACGCCAAGACCGTAGGATCCTACGCAGTGCCGTAGGGGACCGCACCGCCACTTCCCAGCAAATTAGGGACACTGTTGCTCCTGGGGTATCGGCGAGGACCATTCGCAACCGTCTCCATGAAGCTGGGCTACGGTCCCGCACACCGTTAGGCCGTCTTCCGCTCACGCCCCAACATCGTGTAGCCCGCCTCCAGTGGTGTCGCGACAGGCGTGAATGGAGGGACGAATGGAGACGTGTCGTCTTCAGCGATGAGAGTCGCTTCTGCTTGGTGCCGATGATGGTCGTATGCGTGTTTGGCGCCGTGCAGGTGAGCGCCACAATCAGGACTGCATACGACCGAGGCACACAGGGCCAACACCCGGCATCATGGTGTGGGGAGCGATCTCCTACACTGGCCGTACACCACTGGTGATCGTCGAGGGGACACTGAATAGTGCACGGTACATCCAAACCGTCATCGGACCCATCGTTCTACCATTCCTAGACCGGCAAGTGAACTTGCTGTTCCAACAGGACAATGCACTTCTGCATGTATCCCGTGCCACCCAACGTGCTCTAGAAGGTGTAAGTCAACTACCCTGGCCAGCAAGATCTCCGGATCTGTCCCCCATTGAGCATGTTTGGGACTGGATGAAGCGTCGTCTCACGCGGTCTGCACGTCCAGCACGAACGCTGGTCCAACTGAGGCGCCAGGTGGAAATGGCATGGCAAGCCGTTCCACAGGACTACATCCAGCATCTCTACGATCGTCTCCATGGGAGAATAGCAGCCTGCATTGCTGCGAAAGGTGGATATACACTGTACTAGTGCCGACATTGTGCATGCTCTGTTGCCTGTGTCTATGTGCCTGTGGTTCTGTCAGTGTGATCATGTATCTGACCCCAGGAATGTGTCAATAAAGTTTCCCCTTCCTGGGACAATGAATTCACGGTGTTCTTATTTCAATTTCCAGGAGTGTATATTCAACAAGTTGCATTTGAAAATTTCATTTCGTCGTCATTACGAGACATAGCACAAGAGCAGAGTAAAGGCAACGTATGGAAATAAATTCAACACCTTTGGCAAGATAGGAATAATGTTACCATTAGAAACCATTACACTGTACGCAATAATATCCTGTTTCGCCACTCTCACCCTGACAGCAACAATTGGTTATTATGTATTCCTGACGAGCTTGTTAACAAACTAATTTGGTATACTCATTTAAGTTACGCACATTACGGAGCCAGAAAATGTTTTCTTATACTGAGACAGAACTGTTATTTTGCCAACATGGAGAAACGTATTCGACAAGTTTCAGCGTCATGTAAAATCTGCCAGAAAGCTAAGTCAGACACGACTTCACATATTCCTCCGTTACATCCCATTGTACCTGTTAAATTGAGACACATGGCCGCTGTAGACATTTTTGGTCCGATTCTCAGATCTAATAGAGGTTTTTGTTACATCTTTGTCGCTGTTGAACTCACTTCGAAATTTGTAACCTTCACACCGCTACGCAAAGCTACTGCTAAAACTATTTCAAAAGCATTTGTAAAACATTTTTTTATTTCATGTAGGGCATGTATTGAAAGTAATATCCGACAATGGACCACAGTTTCGATCTGCTATATGGACACGTATGTTACGAGCAAGAAACATTTCTCCGATCTATATATCCAAGTATCACGCTTCTTCGAACCCTTGTGAACGACTAATGAAAGAAATTGGTAAACTATGTAGAATATACTGCCATAAAAACATATTGATTGGGATACATACATACTGTCATTCCAGGAGGTAATTAACTCGATACCAAATGAATCTGCTATGCTATCTCCGACTGTTAAACTGAAAAATGTTGAACCACCCAACTAAATTAAAGAATTAATATGCTTTCCTACATCTCGTCGACTACGACAACATGAAATAATTGACATTGCACTGAACAACATCAAACTTGTCGCAGAGCGCCAGAGAAGACAGTAAAAACGGGTTTGTACACGCTGTGACTTTCACATTGGACAGAAGATATTAGTACGTACACACTATCTATCCAACAGAGGAAAGAATAGATGTAGTAAATTTGAGCTTCTATATGCAGGTCCATATCGAATTCGCAGCATTCCTCACCCCAATGTAGTACACGTCGAAACTTTGAGAACCAGAAAAAGCAAAGGCAATCACCATGTCTCCAATATTAAACCCTTTATTGAATGAACATACTTTATGACTTATCACACTGTAATGCCATTTCCTGATTTTTATATGACCACTTATGCAATTATATTTATATATGAATACTTACTGATGATTATCGTATTTTTTTCTTGGCAAGTGCCTGGCAAGGTAAGGTTAGCAGGTAGCTTTTCTTGTCGTTACACATCAGACCGTGCATATTTTTCCAGATAAACTTACACATTTTATGACCACTTAAGCAATTATATTTATGTGACTACTTACTGATGATTATCATATTTTTCTTGGCAAGTGCCCGGCAAGGTAAGGTTAGCAGGTAGCTTTTCTTGTCGTGCACATTTTTCCAAATAAACTTACATATTTTATGACCAATTATGCAGTTCTATCTAGTGACATATTAATTTTATCAAATTCTTTCTCCATTAAAGTCTTCAACTCTCGCCTCTATCAACCACACAACATACAAGCTGAACACAAAGAGAGTCATTTCTTGTCGTTATATATCAGATCGTGCACATTTTCCATTTTTCATGTATGTATGATTGTTTTCCTGTTTGTTTGTATGCACTACGAAATCTTAAAGATCTAATAAACACCAGTTGACTTTGACATTTTGCCTTATGATATCTCAACATCGTGACTATTTTTACATTTTTTTTGCTACTACATTATGATACTCTGTGTACATTTTTGCACCTCAACACTGTCTATGTTTTTGACATAATACGTTTTCTGTCATGCTATGCTGTATGCTTAATTATATCACTAGAAACCAGTTTTTATTTAATGGGTATATGATTTAAATGCAAGACATTAATCCTTATTCAACATTTTCAGAAAGCAATAACGTGTAAAAGAAATAAATTAAACAAACCACAGTGTATTACTATGAAATGGGAATTCCACCTTCGGAATGAATGAAAGAAGATGCAATACCTCGTCACGAAGAGTAAATTGATCAGAATTAACAAACACTAACAAGAATATACTATACACATCGTATGATAGCAGTCTAACTACTTATTTTTCTTTCAGAATACGAGGCAATTGATGCAGGCTGTCAGACAAAACTACACATCTTAGTTTTAGTGATGAAATATGCTTGAAATAAGAAACTCTATACTATGAATAGTTGTATGAAGTAAATGGTAATATGAATAATGAATAATGAAGTGTCTTTTTTGCAGATGATAATGAATGATGATGAATAGTTATATGAAGAATATGCTAATATGAATAATGAAGTTTTTCTTTGCAGGTGATGATAGTGATAAATTTTATATGGCCACTTAACGCATCACTTTTAAGTTTTTCTTTGCAGATGAGAATAATGATGAATTTTATATATTTACTATTAGTTAAGAAATGCTATGTAGTTACTTAAGTATTTGTTGCAGTTCGCTTTGACAGTATGTCTTATATCGCATGGTATAATGACTGGATGTTTTGGAAAGGACAGCTAGAGTACATACATATTGAGTACACGTTTCATTACCTGTTAATTCGAAGTTCACTACTTTTAGCATAACATGCGTTTCTTCTTTCAGCTTAATAATCCATTTTGCATTTTTCCAGGAGAAGCTATTCATGAAATTAATGTGCTATAAGCAGTTAGTCATTAAACCTGTCCCAGTACTTGCATTTTTTTACCCATTTGTGTGTGTCATTCATGAATGAGATCACATATACTCCACTTGTTTCATAACCTTGCTACAGCTGACTCATGACGAATGACGTTACTAATCGTTATTTACAGCAATAAGTCAAAAGCAAATATTTTCATTCCCCAGCAATTAATTATCGATCCCAATGCAATGCATTGCTAGCAAAAAAAAATGTATTACCAGTCCCAAATAATGCTACCAGTTTAAGAGAGTTCTGACTAATACTGAATGATGTTTTCTAACCACAGACCTTGAGTAATACTTACAGTGTGTTACATTTTAAATATGTGTTATGTCACTTGAATGATGAGTTCTGAGTAATACTGAATGATGTTTTCTAACCACAGACCTTGAGTAATAGTTATAGTGTGTTGCATTTTAAATATGCTCTATGTCACTTGAATGATGAGTTCTGAGTAACATTGAATGATGTTTTGTAATAATGCATAAATACTATGCCAATAATTTCTGTAAATAATATTTTTGTTATACTCTATAAATGCTATGCCAATAATTAACTCTCATTTTGAATGATGACTTCTGAACAATACTGAATAATGTTTTATAAAAATATAAGAATACTTTGTAACTGGGCAATGAGTGCCAATAATTATTTTAAATATGTTGTATGTCACTTGAATGATGAAAAATGTTTTGTAATATTCAATACTTGCTATATGTTTAGTAACTGGCCAATGAATGCCACTGTTTCTTATATTTTAAATTTGTATTATGTCACTTACATGCTATTACACTCCTGGAAATGGAAAAAGAACACATTTACACCGGTGTGTCAGACCCACCATACTTGCTCCGGACACTGCGAGAGGGCTGTACAAGCAATGATCACACGCACAGCACAGCGGACACACCAGGAACAGCGGTGTTGGCCGTCGAATGGCGCTAGCTGCGCAGCATTTGTGCACCGCCGCCGTCAGTGTCAGCGAGTTTGCCGTGGCATACGGAGCTCCATCGCAGTCTTTAACACTGGTAGCATGCCGCGAAAGCGTGGACGTGAACCGTATGTGCAGTTGACGGACTTTGAGCGAGGGCGTATAGTGGACATGCGGGAGGCCGGGTGGACGTACCGCCGAATTGCTCAACACGTGGGGCGTGAGGTCTCCACAGTACATCGATGTTGTCGCCAGTGGTCGGCGGAAGGTGCACGTGCCCGTCGACCTGGGACCGGACCGCAGCGACGCACGGATGCACGCCAAGACCGTAGGACCCTACGCAGTGCCGTAGGGGACCGCACCGCCACTTCCCAGCAAATTAGGGACACTGTTGCTCCTGGGGTATCGGCGAGGACCATTCGCAACCGTCTCCATGAAGCTGGGCTACGGTCCCGCACACCGTTAGGCCGTCTTCCGCTCACGCGCCAACATCGTGCAGCCCGCCTCCAGTGGCGTCGCGACAGGCATGAATGGAGGGACGAATGGAGACGTGTCGTCTTCAGCGATGAGAGTCGCTTCTGCCTTGGTGCCAATGATGGTCGTATGCGTGTTTGGCGCCGTGCAGGTGAGAGCCACAATCAGGACTGCATACGACCGAGGCACACAGGGCCAACACCCGGCATCATGGTGTGGGGAGCGATCTCCTACACTGGCCGTACACCACTGGTGATCGTCGAGGGGACACTGAATAGTGCACGGTACATCCAAACCGTCATCGAACCCATCGTTCTACCATTCCTAGACCGGCAAGGGAACTTGCTGTTCCAACAGGACAATGCACGTCCGCATGTATCCCGTGCCATCCAACGTGCTCTAGAAGGTGTAAGTCAACTACCCTGGCCAGCAAGATCTCCGGATCTGTCCCCCATTGAGCATGTTTGGGACTGGATGAAGCGTCGTCTCACGCGGTCTGCACGTCCAGCACGAACGCTGGTCCAACTGAGGCGGCAGGTGGAAATGGTATGGCAAGCCGTTCCACAGGACTACATCCAGCAACTCTACGATCGTCTCCATGGGAGAATAGCAGCCTGCATTGCTGCGAAAGGTGGATATACATTGTACTAGTGCCGACATTGTGCATGCTCTGTTGCCTGTGTCTATGTGCCTGTGGTTCTGTCAGTGTGATCATGTGATGTATCTGACCCCAGGAATGTGTCAATAAAGTTTCCCCTTCCTGGGACAATGAATTCACGGTGTTCTTATTTCAATTTCCAGGAGTGTATATATGAGTACCAGTAGCTTGATGCTACACTCATTAGCTCCTGTTTTGAATGATGACTTCTGATGGTTTGTAACTGGCCAATGAGTGCCAATGATTACTATAACTAGTTGAATTATGTAAATGGTATGCCATTAATTAACTCTTGCTTTGAATGATCACTTTTGAATAATGCATAAAAATAGTTTGTAACTGGCCAATGAGTGCCAATGTTCACTGTAACCAGATGACTTATGAATATTATTCTGTAATACTTCATACATAGTACAGAAATGTTTAGTAACTAGGCAATGAGTGCCACCAATTACTCAAATCGGTTGATAGACTAGTGTAATTCTCAATGATGACTAGCATAAGACTTAATGTCCTTCACCTTCTGACCTAATTACCAGAAATTACTGCAATATCCGTTTGTCCTGTCCATCCTTATGATCATGGAGCACCATATTTGGTTTTTGCACTAATTCTACGTTGGTGAAAGAGTGTGGTGTTGACACATCATGCTGTCCACCACCTTGAACAATGGAGATGTTATTATGGTTACACTATTTAGTGTACCTAATGTACTACCAAAATGATAACATACAATATTAATACAACATTTCAGGGTCTTGGCTACACTGATAAATACTTCAGGAAGAGAACTTCAGATTGTCTCACTTGGTGTTGTGATTCTGTAGAAAGATATGGACTTTCAGTGCAGCTACGTGCAACCTTCTGTGCTACAACCATGATGCAATTCTTCTCATTCTTTTCCTAGTTCTTGTAAAATGGTAAAGACTTATACAGTGCGTTTAAATTCTTGTAAAATGATAAAGACATATACAGTGCGTGCGCACTTCATTTCATTTGTTAGCAAGGTCAGTTGTCCTAAATATGCTGAAGACTTTTACAGTGCATGTGCACTTTATTTCACTCCATGATATGTTATGTAAAAATGCTAAAGACTTCTACAGTGCGTGTGCACTTTATTTCACTCCGTGATATGTTATGTAAAAATGCTAAAGACTTCTACAGTGCGTGTGCACTTTATTTCACTCCATGATATGTTATGTAAAAATGCTAAAGACTTCTACAGTGCGTGTGCGCTTTATTTCACTCCTTGATATGTTTATTAGTTGTAAAAATGCTAAAGAGTTTTACAGCGCGTATGCACTTTATATCATTTGTTAATATATTTTGTATTCATTGCCCATACATTTTGTCTTTCTTAATATGTTCTGCACTTATCAATAATGTATATACTCTGTGACTGTAGACTTAATTAAGTTGATTATAGAAAAATTTGTTGCCATGGCAAGTCCAATTGACTCACCATCACTGCCAAATTTTTGCCCCCGCAGTGGAGGGTTATGTAAGAGGTCCATGATTAAGGAATTTGTTGCTAGCGCACTCGAGCAGATGTAATTGCTCACGCGCTGCCTGCGATATGTAAGGTATAAGAGAATCTCAGACCAGAGAGCAGTGTTGTATGCAGTAGGAACTGTGTGGTAGTAGCAGTAAGTTGTTGCTAGCGAGCTGTCTGGCGTATCGTGTTGGCTGGGCCGGTCGTGGTGCAGCGATGGCGGAGCCTGAGCGTTATAGTATAAGGTAAAAGCAGCCTCGCGCGTATCTAGTAATGTTATGTGGACTCCCATGTAAATCTTTTAAAAATGTTCTAATAATAATCTTTGTCATATAAAGTAATTTCTAACAAGCATTCATTTCAATTTAAAGAATTTACTAATTTCTCCAATCCATGATCATTCCGATTGTTGCAAAAGAAAAATCAGTTACTTCCTTTCATAAATGATAAATCTATAGGCCAGCATTGCACAGAGCTGTGCCGGAAAAAGCTATTGTAAGAGCAGATAGTTGGCGACTTTATTGAGGTAAGAATTTTTGCTTTTTTATTCAGAATGGTCTTACAGGGCCATGACGCAGCACTGCTGTCGTCCAAAATTTACCAGGTTACTGAATTTATTTTTTATTACGAGGTTTAGAAATTTTTCTGTTTCGAGCTTACATTAACTGAGAAAAGAATTTTGTGGGTACATTAAATGGGAAACAAATTTTGTGTGGAGGTTAAATGTGAATGAATTTCTGTAGAGAGGTTACACTAAATTAGAATCACATTCATTATTCAGTATTATTATTTATTTAAATTTTTGCGTGGGGAGGTTACAGGTTACATTAGTAAATGAATAATAATCACTAAATCTGTGTTAATTAAATGTTCCTATCAAATGGGACTTCGTTATGAATTTACATACGTTATGTGACTGTTTCCAGAAAAAGTGTCATGCAGTATAATAGTATGCTCTGTGCAGAGACTAGACCTGTACAAAATGGTAGTACACTCTCGTTCTGGAATATCGTTTCATACAATTCTCAGATTACTCCGTTTCTATCTTTCGAGTACACGAAAATGATGCACAACTGGAGCTAGTGAAGATTTTCGGTTCAACGAGACTGTGTAATGTTTAGAACTGTAACTGTGACATACAGTCACGCAGGAAGAATGTAACGATACTGCAAATTAGTATCAGTGCTGCAAAGTAGCTGAATTGGTCGCTAAATGAAATGCCATAGATAAAAACCAATAGCTTTATTTGATGCTTTTCGTGAGATACTTATCATCAGATAGTCATGATAATGTAGGTATTCAGATACATGAAGCCACGTTGTAACCGATACAGCTATTTCAGTCACAACATGCCTTTACGCATCTGAGTAGATGATCACGAATACCTGATGACGAGTATCTCCTGAAATGCGTCAAACAGAGCCATTGCTTTTTTCAGCTAGTTGCATTTCGTTTAGCGACCAGTTCGGCAGTTTTGCACCAGCCACATCAATTTACGTTTCGAATTATTCATGATACATTTACCGCCTCTCTAGCCAAATGGTTAGCATCAATGCCTTTAGTGTCGATGGACCAGGGTACAATTCCTGTTGCCTCATCGGATTTTTCCGAGGTAGGGGGTCGGCAAACGGATCCACTCAGCCTTGTAAGGCCAGATGAGGAGCTACTTGAAGGAAGAAGCACCAGTGTCATGCAGATTCATTTATTGACTTTAACGAGCGGAGGAATTGGTGACATGCAGGTCACATGTTCGACGATCGCTGATCGTACTGCATTGTAGGCAGCAATTTACCGGTCGGAATAGGCCTAACGCCTCACCCGTGAAGAGTGTTTACGTTTGACACCTATGTTACTGAATGGCTGAAATGGTCACCCAATCCCTGTTGTAGATTGCCTATCTTCCAGGGGCAAATAAATTTGAATTTTTGTTCTTGATACAATTGCTGAGTGAATTTAAAAATTTAAAATTCTGCCATTATCTCCTTATTAAGGGGTATAATCTTACGTTAAAAGATTTAAATAATAAACTGTGTACATGTTTTGAGGCACAGTAACTCACAGCGCGCAAACACCCTGACTCTGTTCATCCAGTATTTGAGAATGAAGCACTTGCGACTTCCAGTAACCTTTAACTTCAGTTTCAAACCATTTCGCAACATTCTCTCTCTAATACCTCTCACAAAGTGTTAACAGTAAATAACTTTATTTCTTACCTCATTTTCGTTCTGCGTGCAGCGATACTTCAACGCCAGGCACAATGTTTTACTTTATTATTTCTTCACTACCAGCTCTATTGGCAAGACATTTTACAGACTGTATCCATATATGCCACTGAATGTACCTGCAAAATTATATCGCTGTACGACACACAATTCAGGACATATGCCATGATAAACACTGAAATGCGGGAAAAACTAGCTTTTCTGAAAACTTCCTTTTTTACTTTATTACTCTATGGTCGAATGAAACTAATACATCCAACACAAATTGGGTTTTGCGTTTTCATCCACATATATTTTTCACGCTTGAACATTGAACATTGAACACAGTATCCCGCTTGTATTTAGATGTTTGAGAGCTGTCTCATACATGGAGGTTCTATTCATTGAAGGATGATGAGGGGAGGGGGGGCGTTGTTACTGGTATAGAAATAACTGGAGAAATAACCTTCACAGGTTCACAGTTCCTTGTGAATTCTTTGAAGTTACCCATTATTCGTTTGCTATTAATATGATATAAGCACTTTCTTCGCTTCTTCGAAGAGCGAGCAAATAGAAGCAATAGTTCCAGAGGCAAAGGTCGCAAGTTCGAATCTCGATCCGGCACACAGTTTTAGTCTGTCAGGAAGTTTCAAAAGCAACAACTGGTCGTCACTGGAATTACAACAGCACGAAAACCGTCTCTCTCACAACCAGCGCCAGTTCAACAAGTGGCTCGATGCACATTGCCCACATGTCGGCCAGTGTGGCCGAGCTGTTTTAGGCGCTTCAGTCTGGAACCGCGCGACCGCTACAGTCGCAGGCTCGAATCCTGCCTCGGGCATGGATGTGTGTGATGTCCTTAGCTTCGTTAGGTTTAAGTAGTTCTAAGTCTAGGTGACTGATGACTTCAGATGTTAAGTCCCATAGTGGTCAGAGCCATTTGAACCATTTGAACCACATTGCCCACGGTGCCTCTTACCACCACACGGCTGATCCTGAGGGGAGGGTAGATGGGGGTGGGGGTGACAGGAACAGCGTGTTCCGTCCATGTGCTCAATTCGCCTATGTCTGACTGAGCGTTAATTTCTCTTGACTTTCTGACTACATTAAGCCACGAGGAAGTCATTTACTGTGGATCTGCTTACCAAATCCATCATACACCATGAAATTCGCAGGTACAACATGATTGCCCTTCTGGGGATGATGGGGCGTTCCGTAGAGGTAGCCGTATTTCAAAGCGGCAGGGGAACCACTAAAAACCTTTAGCAATATCCCCGATTTCTTTTTAATTGAACATTTTTGCTATAAACTCGATAATGGTTTTCAGTGTCTGAATCCACACGTGATTCAACATCTGCGGTAGCCCGAAAGACAGCTTAACACTTGATCTACTCAGAGACATTTCATCTTTGGACGAAGTCAGTTCCATCTCTTACAGCTACTGTATGTACCGAAAACGGCGGTTACGGTCGGTTGTATAAGGTGGTCGTAACAATGTGACATGACGTCATAAATGAAAAGCATCAGTTCGGTCAGTCACATTATATGGCACAATCCATTAGCAATTCATTCACTCCGAAGTTCCCAGCAGACGTTTGATATCCCGAACCAAGAAAAGGTAAATGGTCTTACAACTTCATTTGTGTAGCTTTGGAGGGCACTTTCATGCCACTTTATAAATGGTGCAGTTGATCTTAGAACACTTTCTTTTGCCCGCGAACATAATCAAACTGTAGGTGCGGACCAACACCTTCACAGGGTGCTGTGTGTTGTGGCCTTTAGCTGTTCGATCGGATGTAAAATGAACGTGTTTATGATTACCGGAAAAGCGGCTGGACATAATATTTCTCTCAGCTGCCGCCATGTCGCCATAACTACGAGCGTAACATTGCTCCCTGCGCTTCATATCTGTTACACCGCTTGCCACGTCTCTCTGGTGTCTCCCTCGACGGAACGGCCCGGTGACCTTCGTTGCTAAGAACCTGCTCTTTTGTAATTACCGGATCTCCGGACGCCAAAGGCGCACTGCGTCCTCTCTATCTGAATTCATCACGCTAATTACACGTCACCACGACTGCTGTGACGTCTCCCTCTTTCATGTGAGTTCTTGGGCAAGCTGCTGCTACGCTGGCTGAAATAGGTGGATATTCTGACTGCCTGGATTCGAGATTTCATTCTAAATACGTCGTCAGATTCTCTTTCACCGTAGTCGTTGTCTAGGAACACTTTTTTAGACATTAAACTGATCGTCTCTAATAAACGACAACAAGAGGGTGGTGTATAAATGTGAACCTCAATCTTTGACCTAAGACAGAGAAGTGGTTTCTACGTGCCCATCGGTTGTACGGAATCAGTGCAGTAAAATGGGTCGACGTGAAGACACGAAATGGCAGAAAGGAGCCACCATGTTTGGACCTGTCCGTCACCACACAGGCATTGAAGTTATAGCAGGTGTTACCGTAAGTCCTGTGTTATATCGTACTTCCTAACCTCTAATTATAAGGTAGGCACCACTTACATTGTTGCTCATCGTGGAACCTGGAAATGATTGTGTCTTTTTTTTTTACCTCTGACATGTGAGCAGATTGCATGAAACAGGCTGCGATTGCTTACTATATTGCTGTGTGATTAGAAACTTTACAGACATGTCGGTAGAGGGGACTTATCAAACAAAATTGTCAAATATAGGTACACAGACGGTAATTGGTTTCGATGTAATGGAAGAGAGAGAGAGAGATATATGTGGTAACATCTTATAGGAGGTTCTATTACAAGGCAGGATCCCACAATTTGTTTTGTAAATGCAGGTTTGATATAGTTGCGCACTAGTAAAACGGGGCTTGCCATAGTACACAAAACAGCATCACCCTCTTGAATTGCAGCGTCTTGTTGTCAAACATAAAATGATTGTGTTTTTCCCGACATGTGAGGAAGTGGCGGGAAATATTTTATTCTCTAATGTTATTTTGTGTGTATGTAATGTTTTTAACACACACGTGCATGACAGTTTATTTACAGACACTGATTTGAGCGCGGGAGACGCTCTCAGATCGTGTGGTTTGTCCATCAAGCTGAAAGAAATTACTTAACGTAGATCTTTTCCCTTCTTAGTTTAAATTCTCGCTTTTTCTTTACTCCAATGACGTTTCGAGATAGCGATGGCGTTCTGTGGTGATCAGTGGTTTTCGCAGCAAACTAGTGAAAGCTTCTTTTCCCCCAGTTTTACGCATGGTGGACGTCTATAGGGGGTGTACAGCCTAATCATTTGTAATCGGTGGTGGTGCACTTCCTTCGATGTCGCAAAGTAATGAGATTCGAATGGTATCCTGCAGTCAAACGTAAAAACTATATCGATTTTGCTCATAAACTAAAAGAAAATGGACTGTACCTATTTTTGGGGAAAGAGGATATTTACAGGGCGAGTCAAAAGTCCTTGGACACCTTCATAAGTCGGAAGATTAAAGGGAAATTTGAAATGTGATGATGGGAACATAGGTTTGATGTGGGGCCGCAACTTTTGGAGTCAATGTCATTCATGGCCGCCATCTTGAAATCCGCCATTTTGGATTCAAGTCATTTTTTAAATGGGAAGGGGTGTGTATATGACACAGCAAATAACACTCGCTTGAGCTCTTGAATTTAGTGGTGTAATTTGTTTTTGTCTATCTTGTACAGTTTAGAGGTTGTTAATGTTCAAAGTTGGGAAATTACCTTCATACCGACTGCTACAACACATGTTCTATGTGTTGTCCATCCCGTGCAATGCACAACTGTAGTCGCCGCAACCACTCTGACTTCTAAACTGTACAAGATAGACAAAAACAAATTACACCACTAAATTCCAGAACTCAAGCGAGTGTTATTTGATGTGTCATACACCCCCCCCCTTCCCATTTAAAAAAATGACTTGAATCCAAAATGGTGGATTTCAAGATGGCGGCCATGAATGACATTGACTCCAAAAGTTGCGGCCCCTCGTCAAACCTATGTTCCCATCATGACATTTCAACTTTCCCTTTAATCTTCCAACTTATCAAGGTGTCCAAGGACTTTTGACTCGCCCTGTATTATCATTGCGACTGTGTTTTCCTTTTTAAAAGATGCTTGATTTAAGAGATGTGTTGACATTAAAGACAACTGTTCTTCTATCTACATCTATCTACATCTATACTCCGCGAGCCACCTTACGGTGTGTGGCGGAGGGTACTTATTGTACCACTATCTGATCCCCCCTTCCCTGTTCCATTCACGAATTGTGCGTGGGAAGAACGACTGCTTGTAAGTCTCCGTATTTGCTCTAATTTCTCGGATCTTTTCGTTGTGATCATTACGCGAGATATATGTGGGCGGTAGTAATATGTTGCCCATCTCTTCCCGGAATGTGCTCTCTCGTAATTTCGATAATAAACCTCTCCGTATTGCGTAACGCCTTTCTTGAAGTGTCCGCCACTGGAGCTTGTTCAGCATCTCCGTAACGCTCTCGCGCTGACTAAATGTCCCCATGACGAATCACGCTGCTTTTCGCTGGATCATGTCTATCTCTTCTATTAATCCAACCTGGTAAGGGTCCCATACTGATGAGCAATACTCAAGAATCGGACGAACAAGCGTTTTGTAAGCTACTTCTTTCGTCGATGAGTCACATTTTCTTAGAATTCTTCCTATGAATCTCAACCTGGCGCCTGCTTTTCCCACTATTTGTTTTATGTGATCATTCCACTTCAGATCGCTCCGGATAGTAACTCCTAAGTATTTTACGGTCGTTACCGCTTCCAATGATTTACCACCTATGGCATAATCGTACTGGAATGGATTTCTGCCCCTATGTATGCGCATTATATTACATTTATCTACGTTTAGGGAAAGCTGCCAGCTGTCGCACCATGCATTAATCCTCTGCAGGTCCTCCTGGAGTACGTACGAGTCTTCTGATGTTGCTACTTTCTTGTAGACAACCGTGTCATCTGCAAATAGCCTCACGGAGCTACCGATGTTGTCAACTAAGTCATTTATGTATATTGTAAACAATAAAGGTCCTATCACGCTTCCCTGCGGTACTACCGAAATTACCTCTACATCTGCAGATTTTGAACCGTTAAGAATGACATGTTGTGTTCTTTCTTCTAGGAAATCCTGAATCCAATCACAAACCTGGTCCGATATTCCGTAAGCTCGTATTTTTTTCACTAAACGTAAGTGCGGAACCGTATCAAATGCCTTCCTGAAGTCCAGGAATACGGCATCAATTTGCTCGCCAGTGTCTACGGCACTGTGAATTTCTTGGGCAAACAGGGCGAGAACTGCGATTGTTTGCGGTGGGGCCGTATGGACTACGATCCAGTGTGTGTGAGATCACCGATACAGCCATGCACGAACAAGGTGGCGGTGAGTGGGGAGTGGGGCTGTGTCGCTATAGTTTAGATGAACAAGTTGCAGTTGGAGCGGCCTTTCATTTATCTCCTATTGTTTAGTTGACTATACATACTTTTCTGTTGGCAAAGGATCATCGCCTCAAGGCGGTCAGCATCCATGGGGGTATGACGGAAGGCCGGGTGTGGTCACCGACTGTGAGGGGATGGCTGTTGGTCACAGAATAACCACAAGGTGCTCAATGATAACAATTAGAAAAAGACTGTGTCGCCCTACCCTCGTAGGGGAGGGAGGTATGGAGAGGAGGGACGAGGGGAGGTAAGAGGGTCTCGAATTTCGGTAGTTTTCGGTTTTACTTGGAGGAGAATGCACCTTCAACTACCGCCCCCTCTGCAATTTTTTGGGGCGACAATTTTCCCCAGTACATATGTTGCATTATGACCTGTTCATTATGAATGCTGCTTTTTTCATCAAATTTCGAAGGGTAACTAGAACAGTGACGCATTTTTTTCATCAAATGTGGTAGTGTGTATTGGCTTCGACTACCTGGGCTGCAGGGTGAGTGTCATGCAGGCTTCTGTAGCGAACTCTGATGTCAATTACTGACAGACGCAGTCCTCAGCTGTGTGCTTACGGGTAATACACTTATTAAACTCCCTTCTATCCAACACCAGGATCTCGTCAGTTGAATGTATTTCCCACCAAAAAAAGAAATGAAGATAATACTTTACGCCTCAGCTTTTCTTTCCGCCAGCTTGTAGGAGAAGGGTAGAGTCTGAGTGCGCCTGCCACTAGTTTCGAGTGGTTTTGTGAATTTTTTTCCAAGCACGGTAACACCAGTTGTATGGCATTATCAATTTTCTAGCTGTATTGCAATTCTAGGCAGTCCTTGTGTAGCGTTGTGCATGTAGTTGTGTAATTAGGACCGAATTGTATGATTAATTATGTAATTAGGATCGATCTTCAGTTTCCCAACTAAAATAAATAAAATACGCTAACCTAACCAGCCTCTCCCGCATGTGGACAGTTTCCATGTGTTGGGGGGGGGGGGGGGAGTGGAGGAGGGGGGGTGTACTTGGGCTTTCCGTCCAGAAGGACCAGGACTCGTGTCCTGGGAAGGTCACCGCCATTTTTATTTTCCCATCAATTCCAAACGCCTCTAGTGGTACAATTCTGTTATGGGGGTGCACTTGGACTTTCCATCCAGGAGGACCAAGGTTCGAGTCACAGAAAGAGCACAGCAATTTTTAATTTCCCGTCTATTCCCGGTTGGGAGGGTGGGATGTGACGACAGCATAGTCGTGGAAGAAAAGAGTTCCCATCACAATTCGTAATTGGCGCCAAAATTCGAAATTCTCGCCAAAATTTGAAATTCCCGCCGAAATTCCAGATTCCCGCCAGTATGGTTGGTGGGAGAGGGGGGAGGTAGGGGGAAGGGGAGGGGTGGATAGGGTATGTGGTGCAGGGACCCCACGTACAGGCTGAGAAAAACACATGACGTGATCTGGGGAAGGGGTTGCGGGTGGCAGTGTCGCAGGGGTAATTAATTGATGAATTTAATTAATTTTCATATTGATTTGATCAAAAGTGGGCTCGTGTCTCCATCTCCCGACTACTATTATCGTACAGGTTGTTTGGCTTTTGGAGTGTTATCACTGGGTACACGAAGCAGTGGAGTTACTCAAGAGGTGAACTGACTTTATAAGCTGGCACTGAATGGTACAGAATACAGGTAGGAGGAATTAGTCCAAAAGCAAGATGGACAACTTGTAGTTTTAGATTTTGGAGAGAATTTAAATGCTATTTTGTCTAAAACTGACATGGTGAGACCGTGGCTGTGTACAATTAATGTAGGTTAATTCTTACAAAGAAGAAAACAGCAACCAGCCACTATTAACAATGCTATTTATTTAGGTAAATAGCGCCGTTACCGGTTTCGAACTGGCAAGTTCATCATCAGACGGCTGTTCACATGATTATCGTCCGTTTCCGATTTTTATTATTCCACTGTGGCGAAGTATTTTTGGTGTGCTGCCGGCCGTGGTGGCCAAGCGGTTCTAGACGCTACAGTCTGGAACCGCGCGATCGCTACGGTTGCAGGTTCGAATCCTGCCTCGGGCATGGATGTGTGTGACGTCCTTAGGTTAGTTATGTTTAATTAGTTCTAAGTTCTAGGGGACTGATGACCTTAGAAGTTAAGTCCCATACTGCTCAGAGCCATCTGAACCATTTTTTTGGTGTGCTGTTGCGGTCGAAAATTCCGCGCGATTTTGTTGCAAAGTTGTAGGATTGTATTTTTCGCATATTCCTAAATATATCCAGCTCTTACGTAACTTGTATATCACCATATTGCGCAAAGCACCACACACACACACACACACACACACACACACACACACACACACCAAAAATAAGAATTTGCCACATGTGAAGTTATCACAGAGATTAAAAAAATTTTTGAGTAATTGAAACACACTTGTCATCAATATTACTTATGTTTTCATTAGCTGCAGAAGGGCATTTAACAAGAGGCACTGTGTCTAGCGCAGTAGTAAACACCGCTGTTTCGCCTGATAATGAACGGGCGGCAATTCCGTGCTATTGTATTATTGTCATGTTGTTCTTATTTTGATTTCTCTTATAAAAGCTTATTAAATGCACAAATTTGTTAATTTGTAAGGAAAACAAATTCATGATTATACATTGTTAAATAAAGAGGTTGTGTGGGAAGAAAGTTACATTGGTGCGCCCTCCCTTCCACGTTTTCCTTAATACCACGTCTCCATGAGCATCACCAAAAATACGACAAGAATAATAGAATGTAGTCGAATTAAATCAGGCGATGTCAAGGGAAACGTAGTAGAATTTTGATAATTGATCAGCAAAATAACTAATTTGACAGAAATACAGAAGATACACACTGAAGAGCTAAAGAAACTGGTACACCTGTCTAATATCGTGTAGGTCCCCCGCGAGATGGCAGAGGTGCTGCAGAACAACGTGGCATGGCCTCGACTAATGTCTGAAGTGGTGCTGTAGGGAACTAACACCTTGAGTCCTGCAAGGCTGTCCATAAATCTGAAGAGTATGTTGCAAGGCAACCCAGATATCCTCAATAATGTTCATGTATGGGAAGTAACACTCAGAAGAGTGTTCCCAGAGCCACTTTGTAGCAGTTCTGGATGTGTGGGGTGTTGCATTAAACACGCTGGAATTTCTCAATGGACACGAATCGATGAAGGTGATTAGACAGGATGCTAACGTACATGTCAACTGTCAGAGTCGTATCTAGACTATCAGGAGTCTCATGTCACTCGAACTGCTCACGCCCCGCACCATTACAGAGCCTCCACCAGCTTGAACAGTCCCCTGCTAACATGGAGGGTCCATGGATTCATGAGCTTGTCTCCATACCCATTCACGTCCATCCACTCGATACAATCTGAAACGAGACTCGTCCGACCAGGCAACATGTTTCCAGTCATCAACAGTCCAATGTCGGTGTTGACGAACCCAGGCGAGGCGTAAAGCTTTGTGTCGGGCAGTCATCAAGGCTACACAAGTGGGCCTTCGCCTCCGAAAGCCCATATCGATGACGTTTCGTTGAATGGTTCACACGCTGACACTTGTTGATGGCCCAGCATTGAAGTCTACAGCAGTTTGAGAAAGGGTTGCACTTCTGTCACGTTGAACGAGTCTTTTCAACCGTCGTTAAAATTTTAAACATTTTGATTGGCAATGATCCATGAATCCTACACTACTTAAAATCGGCGTTGGTCCAGTTCTTACAGGTGTTTTTTCGGCCTCATCGATGTCGGAGATTTGATGTTTTACCGGATTCCTGATATTCACGGTACACTCGTGAAATGGTCGTATGAGAAAATCTGCACTTCAACGCTACCTCGGAGATGCTGTGTCCCATCGCTCGTGCGTTGACTATAACACCATGCTAAAATCACTTAAATCTAGATAATCTGCCATTGTAGAGTATCTAACAACTGCGCCAGACACTTGTCTTATATAGGCGTTGCCGACCGCAGCGTCAAATTATGCCAGTTTACATATCTCATTATTTGAATATGCATGTCTATACCGGTCCATTTGACGCTTCAGTGTAGCAAGTATACTGGCAATAGTAATAAAAGCTTTTCTGAAAGAGGAAGATTTGTTGCCATAGGATAAAAATGCAAGTGTTAGGAAGGCTTTCCTGAAGGTATTTATGTGGAGTAATACACAGTTCAGACAAAAGAGAATATAAAGTTTTGAAATGTGATGCTACAGACGAATGTTGTAAATTAGATAGGTAGCTCAAATAACTAATAAGGAAGTACTCAATCGAACTGGAGAAAAAATAGTTAATGCCACAACCTGAATGAAAGAAGAGATCGATTGAGGCTTCAGGGAATTGTTAATTTCGTAGCACAGGTAATGGGTAAGAATTATAAAGTGCGGCCAAGTCTTGAATCGAATGCAAGTGGAAGTAGTTACGAAAATAGTGTTGCGTGGAGAACCGCATCAAGATAGTCTCCAAACTGAAGATCACAATAACATCAAAGTTTATGTAGTAAAACTGCGCTGTAAATGTACACTCTAAACGTTGTATCTCGACTATTACTGATTATACACAAGTGGGAAAACATGAGAGGTGAATAAATTACGTGAAACTCTTTCGTTCGCACCCATCTACACCGCGAATTAACGCCAGTCAGTGCGCCGCCTAATGGGCTACGACAAAGATTAATAGCGTGCTTCCGTCACTTACATAACAGTGTTAATTTGCTGCGCAGCATCTTAATTGACACGGGCAGCTGGCTTGTGATCTATTAGGGAATACCATTACACCGTTTTCCGACATCACTTATTCTCTTGACATCCTAACAGTCACCATCAACATTCATTACATTCAATTTGTCTTCTGGATGTTCAGCGATAACAAGCAATTTATCAATCTCTGTGATCGTGTCCTGTTGGTGACATTTTAAAATTTTGGCTGAGTATAGGGAAAGAATTGTGAATGTCCTCATAAATGTAATTTGTAATTATGACTAGTTTACGATCCTTAATTTTCTTTTATTCTGTTTCACCGTTTGCTACATTCAGAAAGGTCGTTACTAGTTTTGGATCCTCCCAATATAATAAAATACGTTAGTAGTAGTAGCAGTTGCTTTATTCATTCGTAGATCACTTCTGCAAGGATATTTGTATTAAAATTTAAGAACAGCGAAAATAACATAATGCATGTATACCGGTATTTACACTCTTATTGGGCTAGTTTGACTAGGATGGGACAGGCAAACGGCCGTGGGCTCCTAGTTGTAACCATCCCGGCATTTGCCTGAAGTAATTTAGGATAACAACAGAAAACATAATCAGGATAGTCGGATGAAGACTGGAAACTCCATGCTCCGCAGTAGAAGTCTATTTAAAACAGTGCTACCGCATTCATTTAACACAGTGTAATTCTCAATCACTCGACACCAAACGAATCCGGGCATTTTGCGTGATTTGGTCCCAGCGAACTTAAACCCAGAGCTGGCGGACTCATTTAGAAAGTTGCGCAGATGGACAGCAAACTTGAGTGATTCATGGCCCCTCCATTACAGTTTCTATCCTGATTTACAAACTCTGGAGAAGCTCTCCGAAGTACGTTGCTGGACCAGCACGTCTGAGAGAAGAGGGGGGGGGGGGGGGGGGGAAGCTGCTGGTAGAAACTAATCTGTGAAAGGGCTTAGTGAATCACAGCTCATATAATACAATATTCCACGGTACAATAAGACAAGAATTTTAAACTGACAAAAGACAACAAGTATATTTATTTACAAACGTACTGCAAACAAGAAATATGTTAATATTCAATATAATAGTAAAACTTGGCAACTTGCTTCAAAAATTCTGAAAAGCAAAACTTTGCATTCTCAAAACGAAAAAACGTAATATCCTATGAGTGCAGTATCAGTGAGTCACATATTAAATCCATCAACTCATATAAATAGTTGAATCTATAAATTTGCAGAGATATAACATTGAAGAAATTTCCATTACTTTATTTCTAAGGTCACAAATTTTTGTCATCAGACTACCGGTTTCGGTCTATAATGACATTCTTCAGATCTGTTTTATAAAAACACGTCCTAATATACTGAAGCCATAGTGGCATTGCCAAGTGCTAAACATAAAAGCAGTGCCAACATCGTCAAATGTATATACGTATTGGTATATACAAGAGTAATTTTGTCAGCAGCACTACTGCTCAAAGGAAACTGCCCAACCATAGACGTAAAGTAAAGGAAGTTAAATCCGTATTCGGGGTCACTGTTCAATTCGTGACTTTGTCGCAGCTTGTGATAACCTCATAGGCCCAATAGTGGACAAAGCAGGTGGCAGCCATTGGTTAGTTAGTAGAATACTAGCGAAACGCAATCTATATGCATGAGAGCTTGCTCACAAAAAACTCATAAGATCCGACGTGGAATACTGCTCAAGTGTGTGGGAGCCTACCAAGTAGGGCTAACGAATGATATTGAAAGTATACAAAGAAGGATAGAACGAATGGTCACAGGTTTGTTTGACTCTTTTCAGAACATCATGGAGATGCAGAAGAAAAAACTGAACTAGCAAACACTTGCAGTTAGACATAAAGTACCCTGAGAAAGAATACCTAATAAGTTTCAAGAATTAACTTCAAGTGATGAATTTATGGATACACTGTTTACTGACCTAGGACGCCATAGTGATCTGGAAGACAAGAGACTAATTAGCAGATATGTAAACACTGTAAGTAACACTGATAAATATACAGGTTGTTACGGGTATAGGTACAGATATTGTAATTATTGGTACCTTAATATGGACCACTTCAGTTTGTTCGCTGTTATTTCTCTGTGTCTAACAGTCTTCCCGCAAATGCATCACATAATTTACTATCTGACCTTTTTTTGCGCTATCGCCACTGTACCGCAAAGTAGACTATGACTATATTATAGGTATTCCACTTTGTGTGAGGACCTGAGTGCTGCCCAGAGGAACATAAACGTTAATGGCTTGGTTGTGCTACTTCTACTTGGAGGTACTAACCAACCTAAAATATACTACCCGTAATAGCTGTAATTAGTAGTCTGCATGTGAAGTAAATACTGAAGTGACGTTGTTCAGTACACTGTCCTAAGTAAAAATATTTGCACTTATAAACGTAACATCCTGTATATACCACTGGCAAACAACTGAAATTACCATGGATAATAATTTTTCTCCTACTTCACTGTTATACTTTTCTCCCCATGACTGATAGTAAAGCTATAAATGCCATTTTGGCGAGGTTATGTTCCTCCCCTCATCCACCTTGGATCGGCGTCTGTTCTTGTGTCTGTTTTCGCTAGTAATTACGATACAACTGCATTTTTAATTCCCTTTTTGTTCGGACGGCAATAAATAAGTGAATAAATAAAAATTAACTTTCTTTATTTAACGAGATGCTGAAGCATCAGCACGTCCAAGAAGACTGCTGTTACCGTTAACACTGTTTTCTTTTATAGACAACAATTACGATGTAGACGTCTGCCTGAAGAATCTACCGCACAATTGGAAAGCGCGAGGTTGGTCTAGAAAGGAAAGAAAAAAAGTCTAGCTCTGTACGAGAAAGGAATCGGTCGGACTTCGAGTGACAGTCTGCGGTACAATTTCGGTCTACTTTGATGTTCTAATTAACGTTGTTACCTATGTTTGCGAAGCAAATATGTCTTATGCTCTGCAACACATCCAATTTTTTTCGTGTTATCCACGCATGATTCGGTAGCTATGTGCCAGTTGCTGTCAGTCTCGTTTTATATATGTAAAAATGTGGTACAGGTGCGGCTTTTTGTAATACAATACAGCCCCGCTAATTCGAGCCAACTGGGACAATAAAAACTAAATTGCACCCGAACTGGCCATGAAGACCCAACGGTACCGACCGGCCGCCGTGTCATCTACGTCCCACAGGCGTCTGAGGCTACCTCGATCACAAAAAAATCGGATAATATGGAAATGTCGCTAAATCAATGGGTAAATCATGAATAAATGTTTTAATGAGTACAACGATGAGTAAAAAATAAATTTAAAAACAATAGTGCATACCTGCATGTATGGGTACACATTTCCAAGTTACAAAAATATTAGTTAAATATTAAAGAAAATTGTCCACAGTCCTTTGTTTTAAAATAGAACCTCGTTTTCCAACAGCAATGTCTCTCCAACTTCTGAGTATAACAATTGTGATATCACTTGGAGCAGCTTCTACTTGCTGCTCGAGATAACGCAGTGCCACATGTAGCACTGCCAAGCTCTCGGTGTGAATGATCAGTGGTACAATTTCTTCAGGCAATTCCTGGTCGTTATTGTCTTCAGCGGGTTCACTAACCATTTCGACAATAGCAAGATCGGTCACTCGCATTCGCATTTTCACATCCAGCAAGCTTTTTCATCAGCTCTGCCAGCGGTAGCTCATCTTTGTCTGTAATGTAGGTATCGGTTTCATTCTGTAAACTCTGGTCCCAATACTTTTTCTAGTGTCTCCGCCTTTATTTCAGACCATAGATTAGCTATTTCCCCAACTTAGTCCTTTATCGTAGTTTTTTTATGGTTCCTTCACCTTCTGTTTTTTGCCGAAGCGTCTGAAGCAAACAACAACGATACCTTTTTCTCAAGCTTTGTAAAACGAATATTCAACTGTTCACAAGAGGGGTAAGAACAATGCGCGGTCCGCAGCTCGTGGTCGTGCGGTAGCGTTCTCGCTTCCCACGCCCGGGTTCCCGGGTTCGATTCCCGACGGGGTCAGGTATTCTCTCTGCCTCGTGATGACTGGGTGTTGTGTGATGTCCTTAGGTTAGTTAGGTTTAAGTAGTTCTAAGTTCTAGGGGACTGATGACCATAGATGTTAAGTTCCATAGTGCTCAGAGCCATTTGAACCATTTGAGCCAACAATGTGCGAATATCGTCACATTGTAATTCTTCCTCATAAGGGTGTGAAACGGAGTTGTCAAGCGTTAAGATAGCAAGCACTTATTCTTTATGTATCTTCTGGTCTCTGGAACAAAATCTTCGAAAAACCACTTCTTAAAAATATTTTTGTCCATGCAAGCAGATTTTTGGTGGACGTATGTAACAGGCAGTGCAGAAGCAGTGATATTTCTTAAACCTCTAGGCTTAGCTGACTTCCCTATTACCAGCAGCTTCAGTTTACGCTTTACGGTCTTCACTTCCATTAGATGCAGCGAGAACTTTTAACCTCTCTTTACGTTATTTGTCGCGTGGGGCAGCCTTTTCTTCTTTTGAGGCAAGAGTTTTAGACGGAAACATTTCATAATTTAGCCCTGTTTCATCACAGTTAACACGTGATCAGGAGTAAGACTTTCTTCTTCTATAATTTTACTTAATTTCTCACAAAATTATTTAATAATCTGAGAATCCGAAGAAACTTTCTCATGGCAAATTTCAGGCTCCTTATGCCGTATCGCTTCTTCCACATACCCTACAATCCTGAACTTGCAGTAAAATCATTCTCACCTTCCTTCAACTTATTTCTAAAATGAATGGAAGAATAGGCCCTGAAATTGGATGTTCTTTTCTGTCTTTGTTGAGTAGACCAAACGAATAAGAACAAAGCTCCACTCGTGTCATCATACACGGATTTCTTCATCAATAATAATAATGTCGTGTGACTAGGGCCTCCCGTCTGGTAGACCGTTCGCCTGGTGCAGGTCTTTCGATTTGACGCCACTTCGGCGACCTGCGCGTCGATGGGGATGAAATGATGATGATTAGGACAACACAACACCCAGTCCCTGAGCGCAGAAAATCTCCGACCCAGCCGGGATTTCCGTTCATATGATGTAATAGAAAACTTCTCAGTTTTGTCTCTGTTTCTAAGCCAATTTCCAACCGTCCCTTCACTGACTCCATATTCAGCAGCAAGATTTTTTAATGTTTCTGCTTTGTCTAGTGTTTTCGAAACCTCAAGTTTCTCATTCAACGGCACAAATGTTCTCTTACTCCTACCACTCATTGTAATGAATGAATTGAAACAAAAAGAAACACACAGATATGCACAGTACATTGTAAATACATACAACCCTTAACGTGACACAGGTGGGCTCACTACAGTACAGATGTTACTACTACATCAACTACAGTACATACAAACAGTGGTCAGCCAATGTTGTGTAATGGCTACTGTATTGCCACTTAGGTGTACCGTATTTCAATGACCCCTGTTGCTGATTAGGCACAACAATAAAGGTAACAATAGGATGCTTTGCACTGCCCAACTGATTGTCAGGCGGCCCCAAATAGTGAAAGGTCGACAAAAAACAGCAATCGCACTCCTCGAAACCTAACGGTACCTGTCCACCCGTAATAGAAATGCATTAGCAGTGAGGCCAAGGTTGTTTCTGTGCATTCTGAACGAAAATCCTAAGGGGAACAGTTTTACCTGTATTCTATATCGAAAAGTGAAAGGAAGTTCGAAATGCAACACATTTAAAAGTGTGTAAAACGTACATGCGGGCAACGTATGAAAACGGGTTTTCATTCTATTTTTAATTAAATTTTATATTTTCTTAAGACCAGCTCGAATTACACAGAACCTCGAAATACCGGGACTCGATTTACTAGATTACTATCTTAGATACTAAAACTGTAACACTTGCTTATAATTTTGATGTGATTGCTCAGCTTTCAGCACATAATTTATGGCTGGAATCCAGCAGCGTGACATGCTCCCATTAATGGACGTACGGAAACCGCTGAGAAACTAAATCGGAAAGACAGCACCGAGTTTCGAAATCTCGCTCTTCCTGAGTGCGAGCTGTAACCACTGCACAACCTCGCATGGTTTGAGGGAAAGGATCAGGACAGCGAAGGAGAAAGAGTCGGAAAAGTTTCCCTAAAATTCCCTGCTAAGCTATATGCCTATATGTTGTATATGACGACCAGAGGGCTGTGGCAGGATGCTTAAAGTAGAAAGCTCTTGTCTGTATACGCACGTGACCGTTATACAGTGTGACACGTGATACGTTCCGAGGCGTCGTTTTCGGGCGTCAAGCGACGTGGAAAAACCACTCAGAGCGTTGCCAAGGCTTCTTGTAGGCCTAATTGATTTCTGTTACTGACGGCGGTAGACTTTGAAAGGCTGCTCAGTTCACCGCCCCGCATTCCAAAAAGAGTACTGCGTAAATTCGGAGACCCAGACAAGCTTCACTGTCTCGATTAGCTCACCTCAGTAGCCGACAGCAAATCAAATTAATTAATATTTTACGGACTGTTGATAAAAAGATTCGATGATCTATTGCTCTTCTGTTAAGGTTCGTTGCACTGTTCCGTAACTGGCTGCCAACTTCGGAACACGAACTAGTTTTCGTAAGATAAATAAAAACTTAAAATTATGATTATGAGGTTGGTGAACATGAACTCTCTAAACGTACCCAAGAATTTAAAAACTCTCTTGCACGTTGAATGAAGCACTCTTCAGTCACTATAGACAATAAGACAGTTATGAGCTGTTTTCGTGTGAGATTAATTGTAATGAATGTCAGTACGCAGCTTAGAACCTAACAACCTACAAAAAAGATATGCTCAATAGCGTTTATGTCTAGGGAGTTCGGTGGCCAGCAGAAGAGTGTTCCTGAAGCCACTCACTCTACAACAATTCTGGACGTGTGGGGTGTCGCATTAAACCTGCTGGAATTGTCCAAGTCCGTCGGAATGCACAATGGACATGAATCCATGCAGGTCATCAGACAGGATGCTTACATACAGTCGTGCTCAAAAGTATCCGAACGACCTGAATTGCATTTCGCCGGATTCGAATGCAACCCACATAACACAGATGTCTAGCAGGTCCTCTAATCGCTCCTCAGTACAGTCGTTTGACTATTTAAAATGGTTCCTACAAGTGACTACTAGAAAACACTGCTCTGTATCGCAATAACGCAAGATGCAAAGTAATACCAAGGTACTACAAATATCAGGGAACACCTTATCACAGACAAGACTGTCCTTAAGGCTTGTAAGCTCACATTTATTACAATAAATGACATACCTGAAATGTTACCACTCTCATTACTACGTCGGATAGGTAATTCACGTAGTAAGTTCGTCGTATTCATGATTTCCTCTTCAAAGTAACATACCGTACTTATTATTTAACACAAAAAAACATTAAATATTTCAGTTATTCACGAGCAGCTAATTGAGAATATGTATGAACTTCAAATGACACGACGAACCGTCTCGTTCTGCATATGGATTCAAACCCAGGTCATGCAGACTAAGCAAAGACTTCGTGACTGACGGAAACTAACAGTCATTCCTGACTAGGCGTACAGAGAGTAATATACCTCGATTTTAGACAGTATCAGTTAGCAAATATAGACTTTAAATTACGTAACGTAAACATTTTTAACGGACGCGAATTCCTACCCAGCATCTATTGTCCTTGTTAACGAAATACGAGAAATGTTAAATATTGCTTCTTCACAAGTAACTTACTTGAAATGCCGTGAGGTAAGGCTTTATGTTGGACAGGGATTCGAACCCAGACCCTAATTGGATTGTTATCGAAGCACAAACAACTGTGACATATAGGATTTCTCGGCAGTAGCTAGACGTTTTAACTGAAATGACGAGACGAAACATTAATGTTTTCTGCCCAGGACTACAACCTGGCATCTATCGCTGTTATATTCTAAAGAAAACGAACGTTAAATATGGGTTTGTTACACCAGCAGCGACATGTGAACATATTTGAACTAGAAATAATATGACGAAGAGTGCAGTGCTGTCTAGGAACCGAACCCCACTCATATCGTTGTTGACCGCACACAAAGAGACGCCAGCTACCGAATTTTTCTCCTCCAGCAGCTTGGAATAACATCCTTGAACTTACAGTGATCTCGCAAACAGTTCTGTGTCTCACTGGGAGCCAAAAACGTCAGATATCGTTAGTGTTGACAACGAATGAAAATACATTAAAAATCAAAATGATTATCCACCAGCAGATAGGTGTTCTCATGCTAGAGCTTGGTACTACATAATGAAAACTTTAGTGCCTGGCCATGATTCGAACTCATTCACGAGCAGTATGTGGAGGTGTTGAGGAATCTGCAGTTTTGAACAATCAACAAATTGTAGTCGAGCTGTATTGTCACGAAGGGATCAAATTCCGCGTTAAGGGCGGTCTGAGTTGCATTCCCAGTTCAGAACCAGTTTTATCGACATACAGAAGCTCAAATAAAAGATGGAATAAGTGTCCTGCGACCCTACATAGCGTCTGTTTCGTCACTAGAAATAAATAACTAGTACAAGAAAGGTTACTATTGATAGAGTTTCTACATTTCGCGACTCCTTACTTTATTGTGGTTCAACCGGACGTCTACTTGGTAGAGAAGGAATACATGTTTAACGTGAATTTCAGACCAAAATGCCATTATACCTTCTTCACTTGGCGTAGCCAGAAGACAACAGAATCTGTCTCTCCTTATCAAAAATCATCTGGAGATTTTGGAATTGAACCCAGACCACAAGTATATGAACCTATCATCAATCCAACAGACCACCAAATCCTCTTCTCCGCGATTCAGTTTGCAACAGTAAGCATCGCGCAATGTAGGTAACACGTCGCGAGTTCGGGTACATTCACTGCTACATTTTTTAAAACGCAATTCTGCTGTCTGCTGAAGTTATCTATCTAATGCAACTTTGAACATAATTCCATTCACTTCTCAACCCAAAATAGTCGCATGTGGAAAAAGGGTTTACTACTGCGACGTTTTGTTCTTTTCAGGTTTAATAGATGGCCAGGCAGCAGATGCATCTCGAAACTTTTGTATTATGTATGGGGAGAGCGCATCGTGCAAAAATACGTCAGAAAAGTATTTTCTACATTAGCTGTCGTGTGGTAGTGGTATTTTATTCTTCATCAAACCTTGTTTGACAGCTTTAACTCAGAACAAGTTTTCTACATGCATGTAATCAATAAACTGCATGTGCATTGTAAAAAAATGGTTCAAATGGCTCTGAGCACTATGGGACTTAACATCTATGGTCATCAGTCCCCTAGAACTTAGAACTACTTAAACCTAACTAACCTAAGGACATCACACAACACCCAGTCATCACGAGGCAGTGAAAATCCCTGACCCCACCGGGAATAGAACCCGGGAACCCGGGCCTGGGAAGCGAGAACGCTACCGCACGACCACGAGGTGCGGTCGTGCATCGTCAGACTGTTATAGATAACATCAGAGAATTCGCACATATCGTTGATCATTAATTTCTATCTCATGTTAACTATTGTTTTAACGCTAAAAGAAACCCTACGAAAATTGTGCACTGTATTATAAGAAATGAAGTACAACTACCCACGATAATCTCACGACGAAAGTCTGTTTCAATAAAACTGAGTATCTGTACACAAGCGTGCCTCTATCGGCACGATTTAGAAAAATACTACTCGCTTACATTTCGATTGGGCACAGCTCAGCACGTTACCACAGAGCTAGGGAAGAGGCATGTATCTAGGTTTCGTCTTACTAGGTCAATAGTGACCAGAACTCGTAAACTGCTGTTTAAATGACGAGATTAGTTGCGATTTACACGTTCAACGACTTTCCTGGGCTGAAAACTGTAAATATACAATATTTTGTTACAGCTGAAGCGATAATAACTCAGATTATTCAATGGAAATGACAGGAAACATCAAGTGAACTTTGAGGCTTAATTCCGTGCACACCAGGAAGTAACTCGTCGATCACAGAGTTGCCAAACATACCTTGCCTTGTTGCCAAATCTCAGTTACATCACCAGCAGGAAGAAGACGAACCGGTGTGATCATCAGTGGGCTGGGAAGTGACCATAGCTGGCGTCTCAAAGACGCGGCTGCGACGACCTGGAATACGTAATCCGTCTGATTCACATTTCTGTAACTGGGCTTAGGGACTGGACCGTAGTTACTAATAATACTCAGAACTGACTGCAAACTAAGCTACATAAATCAGTAACTCTCATAGTTGTTTTTATATTGCTTTCGTAAGTGTACTCAAAACTAAGAAACTCATTGACGGACGTTTTCGTGCCTTGCCGATAGTCGAGCACAACAAACAAATAAAAATAAAAAAAGAATGTGTGTATGTGTGTGTATGTGTGTGTGCGAGAGAGAGAGAGAGAGAGAGAGAGTACCTCAGCCCCCGCCGGTAGGCAGCAAATGGGTCCCAGAGTACTAAGATGCATGCGGTGTTCAGAGGCAGATGGTCGGCGAAGAAATCTCTCGCTAAAATGATGTTGAACCGAACCGTTATTACCAATGTGACAGAAAGCGAAATATTTTGTAGATTCGCTTGAAATACACACATAGCTTCAGCACTGAGAGGAAAGGGGCGATAAAATTTTTGGTGATGTGTGCTTTGGGTTGCCACATGTTTTCATCCAGGATGTGACGCAGTCTACAATGTTGCCAGATTGAGCATATTGCTGGACGTAGAATTCTGAGCGAAACACGACTGTATTGTCCACCTTACGTCAACGCCTCGGTGATCAATTTTTTTGTTTAAGACTGTATTTACAACACATATTGCGCGCTGAAGACCCAGAAGAATTAACAAAACAAAATCATTTTATGAGCGTAACGTTGGCTACAGCGTTCGAAGTATTCATAGTATTGTATATGTGTGTGTAAATGCCTTCCAATGCCCACTCAAAGAAGGCAAGGATACACAGTCTAGCTTCAGTATTATAAATGCGCCTCAGTTTGTGGATGAACTCAGACTTAGGTTGATAATCATTTTGAATATTTAGCAGTACTGTACCCATTGGTGTTAAACTCGTCTTCAACCAATGATTCCCACAGCTACAGGAACACTGCTAGACAAAATACTTATGCAGTGCTATCAGACGAAAATATCGACCTGACACAAACTGTGGGAAGTTTGTTTTACAACCTTCGTACGTGGATAAAGAGCTTTTCGTGTTTGAGAGATCTGTGAACGTTGCTGCATAATACGATTTAAGAAGAAACTAAATTCCTTCAGCTACGACAATGTTTAAAGAAATCGTCTTAACGGCACTAAATCGTGGTTTGTGAATCGTATACTGGCGGTACTCTGCCGCATTTCGCTGGCTGGAAGGCAAAAAGATTACTGACAAATTTCACACAAGGAAAAGGGGGACGGAGTGTCTCCCCCACTGGAACGTCATGTAGTTTTATTTTAATGATTACAAAATCAGCTAAATCGAACAGTGAGGCTGTCAGTATAAGCACATTACTGTTGTCAGTGTGCTGTTGCACTGCCCAGGGCCTGTAATGACGAAGGGCCCGTTTACATCTACATCTACATCGATATCCATACTCCGCAAGCCACCTGACGGTGTGTGGCGGAGGATACCTTGAGTATCTCTATCGGTTCTCCCTTCTATTCCAGTTTTCGTATTGTTCGTGGAAAGAAGGATTCCAGAATCGTTCGAGTCTCGGTGTCGGTCGGATACACAGTTTTAATCTGCCAGGAAGTTTCGAAAGAAGGATTGTCGGTATGCCTCTGTGTGGGCTCTAATCTCTCTGATTTTATGCTCATGGTCTCTTCGCGAGATATACGTAGGAGGGAGCAATATACTGCTTGACTCCCTGGTGAAGGTATGTTCTCGAAACTTCAACAAAAGCCCGTACCGAGCTACTGAGCGTCTCTCCTGCAGAGTCTTCCACTGGAGTTTATCCATCATCTCCGTAACGCTTTCGCGATTACTAAATGATCCTGTAACGAAGCGCGCTGCTCTCCGTTGGATCTTCTCTATCTTTTCTATCATCCCTATCTGGTACGGATCCCACACTGCTGAGCAGTATTCAAGCAGTGGGCGAACAAGCGTACTGTACCCTACGTCCTTTGTTTTCGGATTGGATTTCCTTAGGATTCTTCCAATGAATCTTAGTCTGGCATCTGCTTTACCGACGATCAACTTTATATGATCATTCCATTTTAAATCACTCCTAATGGAATTAACTGCTTCCAGTTGCTGACCTGCTATATTGTAGCTAAATGATAACGGATCTTTCTTTCTATGTATTCGCAGCACATTACACTTGTCTACTTTGAGATTCAATTCCATTCCCTGCACCATGCGTCAATTCGATGCAGATCCTCCTGCATGTCAGTACAATTTTCCATTGTTACAACCTCTCGATATACCACAGCATCATCCGCAAAAAGCCTCAGTGAACTTCCGATGTCATCCACAAGGTCATTTATGTATATTGTGAATAGCAACGGTCCTACGACACTACCCTGCGGCACACCTGAAATCACTCTTACTTCGGAAGACTTCTCTCCATTGAGAATGACATGCTGCGTTCTGTTATCTAGGAACTCTTCAATCCAATCACACAATTGGTCTGATAGTCCATATGCTCTTACTTTGTTCATTAAACGACTGTGGGGAACTGTCAGGCATATTGTATACAGAAGTGGAAGAGAGAGCACCACTAAATTCTACAATCCGTATGCATTGCATACACACGTAAATTACTGTTACAGTGTACTATTGGAGCCCAATGAGTGAATTGTATATTTTCCGGTGAGAAAGATCACTGACAAACAGTCTAAGCTACATTAGGTTACCTAAACTTGTTTCACTCTGACCTAGAATTTATGGTCAGCGACTAAGTGTAAGGTCAATGATTCGGATGCGGGTTTTGCAACTGTGAAACACTTTCCTACATTATAGAAGTGAATATTAAATTTGAACTAATATTGTGAAAATTTTGAACTTGGATAGCTTAGATTGAAAATCTTTCTGTTTATTGCAAAGGAAAACAATTGATTTTCTAAAACATTCTCTGCCATACACTACTTGAAACAGATCACGTCGACCGAATCATATGAAAGAACTGACAGCGACGTATATCGGAAGGCAGTAAGATCCCTTGGCTTTTGGTTTGGCAGTATTCGACAGCCATCCCAGGGCGCAAGTTAATTAAAGAAAGGCAGCGCGTTTTTGTTATCAAGTAACGTCTTCATCAATTACTTTAGTTTTAATGTGATCTGCGAGTAATTGCTGATGTTCGACATTAACATGAAAAGGACTCCGTAGACAGGGAAAAAACCTCTTCTTGGGCAACTGCTTCTATAATGACCAAAAGGCACTAAATGATCTTCAAGCACATGTGTACCAGCAGTGGTATGAAGAAAATGATAGTAATAATGACGGTAATAGTCGAATTATCCGGTAACTTCTCACATTATTGTGGATTTTCACCAAATAAGAAATTTTCTGAATTAGTGAAAATTTCAAAATGGCTTCACATCGAGGCTATGATGCATAGAAGAGTCTTTACATCCTGCTGGCATGAGAATAGCACAATCTCCACGTCAGAAGCTTACTTCTACTTAACCATTTAATAGACTCGCATTTTTTCCACCGTGACTAGTTTTGTAAGCTACGCACATCATCCATTACAGCACACACCTGGGTCTGGGAAATGTGGCCACAATGGTCTGGTGGAACGAACTATCACAGGTGCAATGCGTGGGTTCAGGAATTTACTTTTAAGAGGCACAAACTTTACCTCTGGTAACCTCAAGAGAAAGACGTTATAATTCAGAATCCGCATTAAACATCACGTTCCTTCATTACCAATTGAGCAGAACCGGTTTACGTTGGGAAATGACATAGGCGGAAATTATGGTAAACATAAATACTGTCTCCAGTAAACTTACTTACATTAGAAAATTTTAATTTATTTGGTGAACCGATAGCCATATAAAGGAACAGGGCTCTTATTTTACTTGTACTTGATTGAACTAGAGACGTTGAAAAATTTGGTGCTGGACTACATGATTCGAAATCGTATCTCCTCTTTCGAGGAATTGAATCTCTCGGGACAGTATAGTTCAATCATTTCGTTCCTTTTCCCAAGACTGCAATCTTCTCTAGGTCTCCTCCAAAGGCATGTATGTGGAACCGAATTCTGATCCAATACAAAAATATTCATAATTTCATTTCAAGCCCTATCACGTGCACACCAGTCTGCTAGTGAAACTTAACGTGTACTTTTAATGCCTGTTCATGAGTTGCCAACAATCGCAATAGGTGTCGTTATTTCTTGTCAAACACGCACACATCTTACTGTTGGTGAGTTAGCAATTGATACTTAAGCTATATTCGTGGATTACGAAGGAGGACGGAAGGCGTGCGGTTCGATTGTCGCTTAGGCACAACAATTTGTATCCTTATTTTAGATTCAAACACCTAGTCGCTGGTAAGAAAAACCGATACGTAACATTTCTGATTTTTCTTAGTTAACAATGTGATTACGTGTTGGGTTCGTATCTCTGTCGCAGAACTTCACATCATGCGATTCAACTTTAAATGCATACACACTTTATTACTTCTGAATGGGGTATTCAGACATCTTTCATGGTTAGTTAACAGGGACGATAGGGTCTTTGTAGAAGTACCGGTTTATTACAAAAACTGTCGTTTTTTGTATTCAAGTTTAGATTTGGTTACTGATATTGGCGAAAATTTCGGTAATTCACGCCTCTTAATGACTAGTCATCAATATGATATGATTAGATTAATACATGTTCCATAGATCATGAATACAACATTTCGTAATGATGTGGAACGTATCATTTTAATGAAATATTTCTTTACATACCATGATTCAGTTTTTTCACAACAATTTTTTACTCTCTCTCTCTCATTCTTTTTTATTTTTATCTCACTCTCTCTACTCTCTCTCTCTCTCTTTCTCTCTCTCACACACACACACACACACACACATTTTTGTTTGTTTGTTGTGCTCGACTATCGGCAAGGCACGAAAATGTCCGTCAATGAGTTTCTTAGTTTTGAGTACACTTACGAAAGCAATATAAAAACAACTATGAGAGTTACTGATTTATGAAGCTTAGTTTGCAGTCAGTTCTGAGTATTATTAGTAACTACGCTCCAGTCCCTAAGCCCAGTTACAGAAATATGAATCAGACGGATTACGTATTCCAGGTCGTCGCAGCCGCGTCTTTGAGACGCCACCTATGGTCACTTCCCAGCCCACTGATGATCACATCGGTTCGTCTTCTTCCTGCTGGTGATGTAACTGAGATTTGGCAACAAGGCAAGGTATGTTTGGCAACTCTGCGATCGACGAGTTACTTCCTGGTGTGCACGGAATTAAGCCTCAAAGTTCACTTGATGTTTCCTGTCATTTCCATTGAATAATCTGAGTTATTATCGCTTGAGCTGTAACAAAATATTGTATATTTACTGTTTTCAGCCCAGGAAAGTCGTTGAACGTGTAAATCGCAATTAATCTTGTCATTTAAACAGCGGTTTACGAGTTCTAGTCACTATTGACCTAGTAAGACGAAACCTAGATACATGTCCCTTCCCTAGCTCTGTGGTAACGTGCTGTGCTGTGCGAAAGCGTGTGTAATGGTTTGCTGTTCCAGTCTTGCTGGCTGTAACGTTTTTTATCCCTTCTGTGAAAGAGCTACAAGCAGTCAGATCATACATCGATAAGGAAATCGCAAGAAAATGCTTTCGGCTCATAGTGCAATGGTGCAAAACTTACAATGCTGCACAACAGGTAACGCCTCTTTCCGCTGCTGACAAGCAAATTTTGGGTTTCTAGGAATACATAACTTTAATTATGAAATTCCCCATATTCATACCACTTGAGTATGACACAGCATACCAATCAAACACAGACCAAATCGAAATGTAAGCGAGTAGTATTTTTCTAATTCGTGACGATAGAGGCACGCTTGTGTACAGATACTCAGTTTTATTGAAACAGACTTTGGTCGTGAGATTATCGTGGGTTGTTGTAGTTCATTTCTTATAATACAGTGCACAATTTTCGTAAGGTTTCTTTTAGTGTTGTTAAAACAATAGTTAACATGAGAGAGAAACTAATCATCAACGACATATGCGAATTTTCTGATGTTATCTATAACAGTCTGACAATGCACATGCAGTTTATTGATTACATGCATGTAGAAAACTTGTTCTGAGTCAAAGCTGTCAAACAAGGTTTGATGAAGAAAAAATACCACTGCCACACGACACCTACTGTAGAAAATACTTTTCTGACGTATTTTTGCACGATGCGCTCTCCCCATACATAATACAAAAGTTTCGAGATGCATCTGCTGCCTGGCCATCTATTAAACCTTAAAAGAACAAAACGTCGCAGTAGTAAGCCCTTTTTCCACATGCGACTATTTTGGGTTGAGAAGTGAATGGAATTATGTTCAAAGTTGCATTAGATAGATAACTTCAGCAGACAGCAGAATTGCGTTTTAAAAAATATAACAGTGAATGTACCCGAACTCGCGACGTCTTACCTGCAGTGCGCGACGCTTACTGTTGCAAATTGAATCGCGGAGAAGAGGATTTGGTGGTCTGTTGGATTGATGATAGATTCATATACTTGTGGTCTGGGTTCAATTCCAAAATCTCCAGATGATTTTTGATAAGGAGAGACAGATTCTGTTCTCTTCTAGCTACTCCAAGTGAAGAAGGTATAATGGCATTGTGGTCTGAAATTCACGTTAAACATGTATTCCTTCTCTACCAAGTAGACGTCCGGTTGAACCACAATAAAGTAAGGAGTCGCGAAATGTAGAAACTCTATCAATAGTAACCTTTCTTGTACTAGTTATTTATTTCTAGTGACGAAACAGACGCTATGTAGGGTCGCAGGACACTTATTCCATCTTTTATTTGAGCTTCTGTATGTCGATAAAACTGGTTCTGAACTGGGAATGCAACTCAGACCGCCCTTAACGCGGAATTTGATCCCTTCGTGACAATACAGCTCGACTACAATTTGTTGATTGTTCAAAACTGCAGATTCCTCAACACCTCCACATACTGCTCGTGAATGAGTTCGAATCATGGCCAGGCACTAAAGTTTTCATTATGTAGTACCAAGCTCTAGCATGAGAACACCTATCTGCTGGTGGATAATCATTTTGATTTTTAATGTATTTTCATTCGTTGTCAACACTAACGATATCTGACGTTTTTGGCTCCCAGTGAGACACAGAACTGTTTGCGAGATCACTGTAAGTTCAAGGATGTTATTCCAAGCTGCTGGAGGAGAAAAATTCGGTAGCTGGCGTCTCTTTGTGTGCAGTCAACAACGATATGTGTGGGGTTCGGTTCCCAGACAGTACTGAACTCTTCGTCATATTATTTCTAGTTCAAATATGCTCACATGTCGCTGCTGGTGTAACAAACCCATATTTAACGTTCGTTTTCTCTAGAATATAGCAGCGATAGATGTTAGGTTGTAGTCCTGGGAAGAAAAAATTAATGTTTCGTCTCGTCATTTCAGTTAAAACGTCCAGCTACTGCCGAGAAAATCCCATATGTCACAGTTGATTGTGCTTCGATAACAATCCAATTAGGGTCTGGGTTCGAATCCCTGTCCAACATAAAGCCTTACCTCACGGCATTTCAAGTAAGTTACTTGTGAAGAAGCAATATTTAACATTTCTCGTATTTCGTTAACAAGGACAATAGATGCTGGGTAGGAATTCGCGTCCGTTAAAAATGTTTACGTTACGTAATTTAAAGTCTATATTTGCTAACTGATACTGTCTAAAATCGAGGTATATTACTCTCTGTACGCCTAGTCAGGAATGACTGTTAGTTTCCGTCAGTCACGAAGTCTTTGCTTAGTCTGCATGACCTGGGTTTGAATCCATATGCAGAACGAAACGGTTCGTCGTGTCATTTGAAGTTCATACATATTCTCAATTAGCTGCTCGTGAATAACTGAAATTTTTAATGTCTTTTTGTGTTAAATAATAAGTACGGTATGTTACTTGGAAGAGGAAATCATGAATACTACGAACTTACTACGTGAATTACCTATCCGACGTAATAATGAGAGTGGTAACATTTCAGGTATGTCATTTATTGTAATAAATGTGAGCTTACAAGCCTTAAGGACAGTCTTGTCTGTGATAAGGTGTTCCCTGATATTTGTAGTACCTTGGTATTACTTTACATCTCGAGTTATTGCGATACAGAGCAGTGTTTTCTAGTGGTCACTTGTAGGAACCATTTTCAATAGTCAAACGACTGTACCGAGGAGTGATTAGAGGATATGCTAGACAGCTGCGTTATGTGGGTTGCATTCGAATCCAGCGAAATGCAATTCAGGTCGTTCGGATACTTTTGAGCACGTCTGTACCTGTCACCTATCAGAGTCGTATTTAGACTATCACGGGTCCCGTATTACTCCATAAATTTGCCTACTCGACATAGTGGTCATAGGTATGTGAAGAATATTATTCTCACTCATATTGGGAATATTAGACTTAGAACACTGCTCAAAATCAATAAATAATGTTCTCCACCCACGAATCGTCACACGGATAAAACCTTGTACTGCAACTATGAAAGATTTATTGTAGCACTGTGTAACCATTGAGCAACTGAGATTAACACTGAATTTGTTCTAAACCAAAATAACTGAAAAACAGAGTACTCAACTTTCGTCCATCGGCGATGTTGCAGGTCCTTACAGTTGAGCTTCAGTTTTCATCACTTTCCTTGCCTTCGCATATACAAACAAGATTCATCTTTCATTTATCCATGGCACCTACAATTTCACAGCTATTAGTATTCTAGATAGACTTACTACTATCCCAGCTTCTCCATCATTGTAACAAAATATCCTTTTTTGTTTGACATGGTGGGGAGAGACTGTAATTGCGGCAAAAATACGACATACAAAGATTATTTGATTAAACAGAGAACTTGAAAAGTTTGTTGTTATACTTGTCTTCCAAAGACATGAAGATCGTGTGATCACGGGGGTATCTTATTGATCACTTCAGCCTTATAAGTTTACTGTTAGAACAGTTCCCAAATATTACACTTTAGTAATTAGTTCTGCAGTGACATAAAGTTTAGTTCATTGCTTATACATATCTTAGTTCGGTGTAACTCGGAGTAATCTGCTTCCTGCAGCTGCTGCTGAAGTCGTCGTCCCAGCCCATTTCATCTGCAATCTGCATCTGTTGTTGTTGTTGTGGTCTTCAGTCCTGGGACTGGTTTGATGCAGCTCTCCAAGCTACTCTATCCTGTGCAAGCTTCTTCATCTCCCAGTACCTACTGCATCCTACATTCTTCTGAATCTGCATAGTGTATTCATCTCTTGGTCTCCCTCTACGATTTTTACCATCCACGCTGCCCTCCAGTACTAAATTGGTGATCCCTCGATGTCTCAGAACATGTCCTACCAATCGATCCCTTCTTCTAGTCAAATTGTGCCACAAGCTCCTCTTCCCCCCAATTCTATTCAATATCTCCTCATTAGTCATGTGATCTACCCATCTGATCTTCAGTATTCTTCTGTAGCACCACATTTCGAAAGCTTCTATTCTCTTCTTGTCTAAGCTATTTATCGTCCACGTTTCACTGTCATACATGGCTACACTCCACACAAATACTTTAAGAAACGACTTCCTGACACTTAAATCTATACTCGACGTTAACAAATTTTTCTTCTTCAGAAACACTTTCCTTGCCAGTGCCAGTCTACATTTTGTATCCTCTCTACTTCGACCATCATCAGTTATTTTGCTCCCCAAATAGCAAAACTCCTTTACTACTTTAAGTGTTTCGTTTCCTACCCTAATTCCCTCAGCATCACCCGATTTAATTCGACTACATTCCATTATCCTCGTTTTGCTTTTGTTGATGTTCATGTTATATCCTCCTTTCAAGACATTGATCATTCCATTCAATTGCTCTTCCAAGTGCTTTGCTGTCTCTGACAGAATTACAATGTCATCAGCGAACCTCAAAGATTTTATTTTTTCTCCATGGATTTTAATACCAACTCCGAATTTTTCTTTTGTTTCCTTTACTGCTTGCTCAATATACAGATTGAATAACATCGGGGACAGGCTACAACCCTGTCTCACTCCCTTCCCAACAATTGCTTCCCATTCATGTCCTTCGACTCTTATAATTGCCATCTGGTTTCTGTACAAATTGTAAATAGCCTTACGCTCCCTGTATTTTACCCCTGCCACCTTCAGAATTTGAGAGTATTCCAGACAACATTGTCAAAAGCTTTCTCTAGGTCTACAAATGCTAGAAACGTAGGTTTGCCTTTCCTTAATCTTTCTTCTAAGATAAGTCGTAAGGTCAGTATTGCCTCTCGTGTTCCAACATTTCTTCCCCACGGTCGGCTTCTACCAGTTTTTCCATTCGTCTGTAAATAATTCGCTTTAGTATTTTGCAGCTGTGACTTATTAAACTGATAGTTCGGTCATTTTCACATCTGTCAACACCTGCTTTCTTTGGGATTGGGATTATTATATTCTTCTTAAAGTATGAGGGTATTTCGCCTGTCTCATACATCTTGCTCACCAGATGGTAGAGTTTTCTCAGGACTGGCTCTCCCAAGGCTATCAGCAGTTCTAATGGAATGTTGTCTACTCCGAGGGCCTTGTTTCGACTCAGGTCTTCCAGTGCTCTGTCAAACTCTTCACGCAATATCATATCTCCCATTTTATCTTCATCTACATCTTCTTCCATTTCCATAATACTGTCCTCAAGTGTATCGCCCTTGTACAGACCCTCTATATACTCCTTCCACCTTTCTGCTTTCCCTTCTTTGCTTAGAACTGGGTTTCCATCTGAGCTCTTGATATTCATGCAAGTGGTTCTCCTTTCTCCAAAGGTCTCTTTAATTTTCCTGTAGGCAGTATCTATCTTACACCTAGTGAGATAAGCCTCTTCATCCTTACATTTGTCCTCTAGCCATCCCTGCTTAGCCATTTTGTACTTCCTGTCGATCTCATTTTTGAGACGTTTGTATTCCTTTTTGCCTGCTTCATTAACTGCATTTTTGTATTTTCTCCTTTCATCAATTAAATTCAATATTTCTTCTGTTACCCAAGGGTTTCTAGGTTTCTACTAGCCCACGTTTTTTTACCTATTTGATCCTCTGCTGCCTTCACTATTTCATCCCTCTAAGCTACCCATACTTCTTCTACTGTATTTATTTCCCCTATTCCTGTCAATTGTTCCCTTATGCTCTCACTGAAACTCTTTACAACCCCTGGTTCTCTCAGTTTATCCAGGTCCCATCTCCTTAAATTCCCACCTTTTTGCAATTTCTTCAGTTTTAATCTACAGTTCATAACCAATAGATTGTGGTCAGAATCCATATCTGTCCCTGGAAATGTCTTACAATTTAAAACCTGGTTTCTAAATCTCTGTCTTACCATTATATAATCTATCTGATACCTTTTAGTATCTCCAGGGTTCTTCCATGTATGCAACCTTCTTTCATGATTCTTAAACCAAGTGTTAGCTACGATTAAGTTACGCTCTGCGCAAAATTCTACCAGGCGGCTTCCTCTTTCATTTCTTAGCCCCAATCCATATTCACCTACTATGTTTCCTTCTCTCCCTTTTCCCACTCTTGAATTCCAGTCACCCATGACTATTAAATTTTCGTCTCCTTTCACTACCTGAATGATTTCTTTTATCTCATCACACATTTCATCAATTTCTTCGTCATCTGCAGAGCTAGTTGGCATATAAACTTGTACTACTGTGGTAGGCGTGGGCTTCGTGTCTATCTTGGCCACAATAATGCGTTCGCTATGCTGTTTGCAATAGCTTACCCGTCCTCGTATTTTTTTATTCATTATTAAACCTACTCCTGCATTACCCCTATTTGATTTTGTTTTTATAACCCTGTACTCACCTGACCAAAAGTCTTGTTCCTCCTGCCACCGAACTTCACTAATTTCCACTACATCTAACTTTACCCTATCCATTTCCCTTTTTAAATTTTCTAACCTACCTGCCGGATTAAGGGATCTGACATTCCACGCTCCGATCCGTAGAAAGCCAGTTTTCTTTCTCCTGATAACGACGTCCTCTTGAGAAGTCCCCGCCCGGAGACCCGAATTGGGGACTATTTTACCTCCGGAATATTTTTCCCAAGAGGACGCCATCATCATTTAATCATACAGTAAAGCTGCATGCCCTCGGGAAAAATTACGGTTGTAGTTTCCCCTTGCTTTCAGCCGTTTGCAGTACCAGAACAGCAAGGCCTTTTTGGTTAATGTTACAAGGCCAGATCAGTCAATCATCCAGACTGTTGCCCCTGCAACTACTGAAAAGGCTGCTGCCCCTCTTCAGGAACCACACGTTTTTCTGGCCTCTCAACAGATACCCCTCCGTTGTGGTTGCACCTACGGTACGGCTATCTATATCGTTGAGGCACGCAAGCCTCCCCACCAACGGCAAGGTCCATGGTTCATCTGCATCTAGTTGTGTGAATTCTATGAAATAATCCAGGTACCAAGTCGTTTTATAGTGGTTTATTAATGACAAGCTGCACCACTTCTTCTTGGTGGGAGGCCACTCCACAAAACAGGTTACATAGTCACAAAACAGTAGTACAACAATAACATTAATACACTAACGTGCGACACAGTGGTCGCATTTGTAAACTGTCTCCAACTGACCTCTCTGAGCCTTCTGCTCCCCCTATTTATATGTTCTTAACAATGAAGTTAACAAAACTATAGCGCAAATTTATAAAATTAACAATTAAAAGTTCAATGTTATTATGAATAACTATACACAAAACCTTTCGTATTTTATGTCCAATCTGGCGTCTACAATATAAAAGGTTTTTACATGAGATATACATCACATTATACAAAATAGTGATAAACAACAATGCCAACCTAGTTTTTCTTAATTATGAATTAATTAGTGAATGCAAAATAAAGCTAGCACATATTGGACGAATGTGACATACAAGTAAACAAATGAAATAATAAATTTTATGAAATTTAATGTATTACATGAAGTCACTTATTAGATACAATTGGAATTAAGAAACTTTCAATGAATTCCCTCTTCGGAGAGTATTTCATTAGGTTATCGAAAAAGGAATATAAAACTAGGAATTGCTTTTTCAGGTTGTTAGGCTGTTTCGTACATCCGACTACGAGAATACCCGGCTGGAGCCATGTCCCACATCAGTTACACAATTATAAAACGTTTCGATGAACACTTTCACGTGGGATAACGCTAGATGGAGACAGATGGGTTGTACAAATTCTGTCCTGGAGGTGGGATGGAAGGTTCTGTGTGTGTGTGTGTGTTGGAGGGGGGAGAGGGCGGAAGGGATGATCACAGAAAGAGCATCCAGCCACTACCTACGAAAAACAATGCTAAATCCAGATCAGCATACCGACCCTGTGAATGGCACAGGATAATGCCAGGCAAAAAGAAGAAGGAAGAATTAACAAGAATAAGACACAAATAAATAGAGACTGTGAAACACATATTGCATAAGGTAGTCATGTATAGCAAAGAGTAACAAAATTATTATTACACAAGGGTTTATGCTGAATATCTTGAAAATTATAACACGTCAAGCACAACAGTTATCTAGTGCCAGCACATTAAGCGTGCGATAGTTTAATGGCGTACCTTGTGAAGCATAAGTCGTATCTCTATAATAGTGCTACCTACAACTATAGATTTAAAAAACTGGGTGTTTAGTCATTTCGCTTCCCTCCACCACTTGGCCCAGTGTCAGCTACACGGCGTGTGAGAAAACTAATGAGACTGATTTTTTGTCTACCGAAGTTTTTATTTTTTTCAAACAACAGTATTGTCTCTTTCAAAGTAGTTTCCTTCGGCAGCTATACGCGGCAGAGTCATTGTTCTCAGTCTTGGTAGCATCACTGAAAGGCTTCAGCTGCTAGGGTCTTTAACATGTCAGCCGCATTTTTTTGAATGTTCTCAAGACCCCAAAATGGCGTCCTTTCAAGACGTTTTTCGGCTTCGGGAAGAAGAAACTCTCAAGGACTCAGATCAGGTCAATAGGGGGGGGGGGGCTGTGGAACAACAGGATCGTCTTTTGGGGTCAAAAATTCCATGATGGAAGTGGCCGTGTGACAAGGGACGTTGTCATAATGCAGTATCTACTTGTCTGCAATGTCCGGTCTCTGTTTATTCACACTTTTCCCGAGTGTTTGAAGAAAATCATTGGAACACACTTGGTTCTCAGTTTGTTCTAGACAACTATTGTCAAAAAAGCAAATCAGCATTGTTTTGCAAAAAAAAAATGGCTTCTGGCACTATGGGACTTAACATCTGAGGTCATCAGTCCTCTAGACTTAGACCTACTTAAACCTAACTAACCTAAGGAGATCACACACACCAATGCCCGAGGCAGGATTCGAACCTGCGACCGTAGCGGTCACGCGGTTCCAGACTGAAGCGCCTAGAACCGCTCGGCCACATCGTCCGGCCATTGTTTTCATCTTGGATTTACTCATAGGAGCATTTTTCGGTCGAGGAGGTGTCTTCGTTTGCCACTCTCCAGTTTGCCAGTTCCTTTCAGGGTCGTACTGAAAAATCAGTATTTATCACCTGTGATCACTAGAAGATCAACGCAGACGTTTCTTCGATTGTCCTGCTCAGTTGCGACGTTTTTCGGCATCATTTTGGCATGAACCTTTTGCATGTTGCCCACCGTTGTTATTGTTAAACGTCGGTCTGATCTCACACTTTAGACGTTTTCGTCCTTTTCTGAAGTTGAAGGTCTCCCTGAGCGAGGTTTGTCTCGAACGTGTTCTCGGCTTTACAAAATATGATTTATGCCAGCGAAAAACTTCTGCTCTTGGTTCAAATGGTTCAAATGGCTCTGAGCACTATGCGACTTAACTTCTGAGGTCATCAGTCGCCTAGAACTTAGAACTACTTAAACCTAACTAACCTAAGGACATCACACACATCCATGCCCGAGGCAGGATTCGAATCTGCGACCGGAGCGGTCGCTCGGCTCCAGACTGCAGCGCCCAGAACCGCACGGTCACTTCGGCCGGCTCTGCCCTTGGTAAGGAATGTTCCCCATAAGCCTGTTTCAGCTTTTGAAAGGTCATCTTCACGCAGTCCCCAAGTTTAACACAAAGCTGGATTACATAACGTTGCTCTAAATTCCGCTGTGCCCTTTTCGTAACACACAACAAAAACACAGCTTTATTGACGGCGCTCTCAAAAATCACGTGATGTCTGGACTGAGCATCTGGAACGGATCCTCACACCGGTCTACACAAGTAGAACAACACAGATGTGTTGGTGACAGATGTGTATAGTGTTGCAGAACTTTTTAACAAACATTTCATAACTGTTATTGAAAAGATGGAGTTGTCCGGTTCTGTAGATGCTGCTATGGAATACCTCAGACCAGACATTTCAAGTAACTTCCATAATATGAATTTGACCCTCACTACCCCAGCAGAAATAACGTCCATTATAAAATCTTTAAAATTAAAAACATCTAGTGGGTATGATGAAATATCAACAAAGCTAATTAAAGAATGTCATTATGAGTTAAGTAACATATCAAGATATCTGTGTAACCAGTCGTTTATCAGTGGAATATTTCCTGAATGGTTAAAATATGCTGAAGTTAAGCCACTGTTTAAGAAGGGAGATAAAGAAATAGCAACAAATTTCCGTCCAATTTCACTGTTGCCAGTATTCTCAAAAATTTTAGAAAAAGTAGTATACAATCGGCTTTATAACCATTTTATCTCAAATAACATACAGTCAAAGTCACAGTTCGAATTTCTAAAGGGTTCTGATATTGAGAAGGCTATCTACACTTACAGTGAAAATGTGCTTAATTCAGTAGATAAAAAATTGCAGGCAACTGTCTATTTTGTGATCTGTCAAAGGCATTTGACTGCGTAAATCACAATATCCTTTTAAGTAAATTAGAATATTGTAGTGTAACAGAAAATGCTGCAAAATGGTTCAAATCTTATATCTGTGGCGGGAAACAAAGGGTGTTGTTAGGAAAGAGACATCATCAAGCTATCAGGCATCATCCAACTTGGAATTAATTACATGTGGAGTCCCACAAGGTTCCATTTTAGGGCCCTTACTTTTTCTTGTGTGTATCAATGACCTTTCATCAGTAACATTACCAGATGCCAAGTTCGTTTTGTTTGCCGATGATACAAACATTTCAATAAATAACAAATCAAGTGTAGTCTTAGAAAGATCAGGTAATAAAATATTTGTGGACATTAATCACTGGTTCCTAGCCAATTCCTTGTAACTAAACTTTGAAAAAAGCACACTACATGCAGTTCAGAACTTGTAAGGGGTGTCCCACGAGCATATGCCTAACATATGATGACAAGGAAATAGAAGAAGTGGACAGTGTTAAATTCTTGGGATTACAGCTCGTAATAAATTCAACTGGGAGAAGCACACCACAGAACTGCTGAAGCATCTCAACAAATCTCTATTTGCAATGCGAATTGTGTTAGATATAGGGGATATAAAAATGAAAAAGCTTGCATACTGTGCTTACTTTATTCCATAATGTCATATGGGATTCTTTTTTGGAGTAATTCATCAAGCCAAGCTAAAGTATTCTGGGCACAAAAACGTGCAGTAAGAGTTATATGTGGTGTGAATTCAAGAACATCCTGCAGAAGCCTGTTTAGCGAACTAGGGATACTAACTACTGCTTCCCAATATATTTATTCATTAATGAAGTTTGTCATTAAAAATATATCACTTTTTCAAACCAACAGCTCAATTCGTGGTATCAATACTAGAAATTTGAATAATCTTCACAAGGATTTAAAGTCACTTAGTCTTGTACAAAAAGGTGTGCATTATTCAGGAACACACATTTTCAATAACTTTCCAGCGGCTATAGAAAGCTTAACAACCACTGAAATTCAGTTTAATAGAAGCCTAAAGGATTTGGTTCAAATGGTTCAAATGGCTCTGAGCACTATGGGACTTAACATCTGTGGTCATCAGTCCCCTAGAACGTAGAACTACTTAAACCTAACTAACCTAAGGACATCATACACATCCATGCCCGAGGCAGAATTCGAACCTGCGACCGTAGCGGTCACGCGGTTCCAAACTGAAGCGCTTAGAACCGCACGGCCACACCGGCTGGCCCTAAAGGTTTTATTGGTGGCCAACTCCTTATACTCCATTGATGAATTTCTCAGTAGAACCAACTGATTTGTGTGTGTATATATATATAATTACAATATAACTTTTGCACAATTTCAATGCAGTAATGTGTTCATTGTGTGTGTGTGTGTGTGTGTGTGTGTGTGTGTAAGTACAATCTAACTTCTGCACCATTTCTGTGTAGTAATGTGTTCATTGTAAATAAGTATTATAGTAGTTGTATTACACGTTTATTACCTTATAAATAAATAAATAAACCTTTTTATTTTAAATTCAGTGCATTAGTATTTGTAAAATGATTCTGTCATATAGTTTTCATTAAAAAATGACGATCATTCCACTTGGGACCTGTGGAATGGTACATTAGCTTATTTGTTTGAGTTATAAATATTTGTCATCTATTGTTGTTTTTCTGACGTGTTCTACATCCTGGAGGACCTCCTCACTACGGATCAATTGGAATGAAAGTAAATCTAATCTAATCTAAAATCTAATCTAGTGTTGTCAGTCTCATTAGTTTTTCACACTCTTCGTATATATGGGCAGCGAAAAGGCAGCAAGAATAGAAATCAGGAACATGGAGGTCGACACACTCCTTTTCCTGTTCTGCTACATGACTTTCATAAACACGTACACTATATGGCAAAGACCGCGTCGTTCGTCTCATCGTCGTGGAAAATAGACATCATTAGAGTGAGGGGGTTGGTTCCAGATCGCAGGCCGCGTTCGTGCCACAGCCGTCTCCCACACTCGCCCCGTGTAGATGCTGCCAGCTCATCTGGCGGTGATACGTCTGCGGCAGCTGCGTCGACTGTTGGCTTCCGTCGACCCACTGTTCAACATGTCACGTAGGAACGCAGCGTGGCCAATATGAAACCCAAAAACACGCGGGGAGAGTAAACAGACACTTGATACATGTGTACAGGCAGTCGGTCTGGAATTCCGTTTGGCCCTGCCGACTCTGAAACGCAAATACACTACAGCTGCGCCAGCGCTACATCACTAGCTCATTTTTTGCCAACTTTTGGTGCTTCCTACTCTGAGCAGTTACGGTTCCACACTGCCAAAATTTTCGCAATACTGGAACACTGTACGCGCTGTTCGTACACTCATTGAAACTACCACAGTCAATAATTATCAATAATTTCACACCTATGCGCTTAACGACTTCGTCTACCTTATATGCACTAATTTGAAATGTACCAAAAAATAAAGATATCCTTGTGACCTCTTATCACAATCACAACCTACGCCGTATGCTCTAATGATAATAACAGTAATAATTAACACAATTGACAGATTAGACCAAGGGCTGTTCCTCCAGTAACGCGCGTGCAAATTCAAGACACAATAACTCATAGAGTAGATAATAACTCACGACACTGCCGAACTTTTGGCTCTTTGGCTCTGGTTCGATCCTTACTACCCGCCCCCCCCCCCCTTTTCCAATTTTTGTATCCCTCTCTCGTTGGGTTTTAGGAAACCAAATGAAGAACACGTTTGAGATCACCTCCTCTGGCGGGCAGCTTGAATCTGCGTGTGCAACGGCCTGATTGGCTGTCTTCAAAGCTAATTAATTCGGAACCGGCGCAAACTACCGAATTTTTTTCTTAACAATTACTTCTCAGCACAGCCTATCGTACGACACCCTTACGAGCTTTTCAGACTGTTTCTGACCAAACTATCAGCTCAGTTAGAGACAAAAACAAATATTCACCTTTTTGCTCAAGAAGTGCTAGCAGTATCCTCAGGCTTACACTACAATGGAATATTATTATCTCTAGGAAACTCTTTCAGTGCTCAGTTCATAGTCTGTGTAGGTACCCAACGAAAAATTCTTCCAGCATTCTGAAACACTACTGTCAAACAGTAAAAACGTGCACAGTAATACTAGCAAGAATCAAAAAAGAATTACTCATTAAGTAAGGTATTTGAACTGCACGCCCGGTTGGCCGTGCGGGAAGGAGCGCCTGGTCCCCGGCACGAATTCGCGCGGCGGATTTGTGTCGAGGTCCGGTGAACTGGCCAGTCTTTGGATGGTTTTTAGGCGGTTTTCCATCTGCCTCGGCGAATGCGTGCTGGTTCCCCTCATTCCGCCTCAGTTACACTATGTCGGCGATTGCTGCGCAAACAAGTTCTCCACGTACGCGTACACCACCATTATCTACCACGCAAACATAGGGGTTACACTCATCTGATGTGAGACGTTCTCTGGGGGATCCACCGGGGGCCGAACCGCACAGTAACCCTGCGTTCGGTGTGGAGCGGCGGAGGGGTGGAGTGGACTGCGGTAGCCGTCGTGGGGTTGTGGACCACTGCGGCTGCGGCGGGGACGGAGCCTCTCCGTCGTTTCTAGGTCCCTGGTTAACATACAATACAACACATACAAGGCATTTGGACTAGAGAGAAGGGTGTAAAGATAATGCCTTCACACATGAGTCAGTGAAATATACACTCCATTGACTTTTACCCCTAAAAAGATCCCATTAGTTGTGCTATACTTCTATGTAATACTCACGTCTTGAATAAGGGAACAAGACTAAGAATATCCGCTGACGTTCTGAACCTCCAGCTTGTTTGCTCACTCATCCTGGGCAAGCGTGGTTAAAGCACCAGCATAACGCCCTCTGTCTGCATGAGTCTCAGTCCTGAATAGAAAATTCAGTTTGAATTAATAATACACATTCTGTTTTGTGCAACAGATTCAAAGACTCGCTCCAAAATGTGACTGAATTACCAAGTATTTCACACAAATAAATGAAATATGAACACTGTGTAATCACACTAGCTCACTAGAACCACCATGGTACAAAATGAAACCATGAAAACTATCGCTGCAATATAGCAATCACAAAAGCCAATTTCGATAGGCCTAGCTACATAAATCTGAAATATAAGCAGCACTCACTTGTTGCAGGTCTATTCGCTGGTACAGCAAAATTTTGAGAATCATCCGTGCATACCTAAAACCTCATGCAGTGACGGTTTCGACCCGCATGTTTGGCGAGTCTGTTTCTACAGATTCTGTACGACAAAGAAACGTACAGTGTAGTGTTTTATGTATCATGACTATAAATATGAATCGATTAAATATTCCGATTCCTCATAACGAGTCAACTTACCTTCTTCGGATGGTGTGGAATCTGCACCACGTTCTGCGGTTGAAGTTGGTCATCTCCGGTCCAAGTGACTAGTTATCTAATCTTAAACAGCAAAACCACACCGCTCATTCCTGTCACTATTACTACACCTCTTGGTGTGTTTGTACTCTCTTTGGAATGCATTCCAATTTAATCTGAAATACAACAGTATTTCGAGACACCAGTTCATGACAAGTAATAACAATTAGAAATAAAACACACACATAATTTTTATCCAAAAAGTGAGACCTACCTTAAGTGATCTGTCTTTTGTGTGCAACTATTTTCAGCCATAGATTTCTCTAACTCTGTGAAAATATCTCCATTCTGATATGGTTTGCCATCTAGCAGTAGTAGTATATGCCTCTCTTCTACAAAATGAGGCATATGAATAACCTCTTGCTCCGTCAAAGACTTTTTGTCCCTCGCTACACAAAATGACGCCTGCTGTAAATTACCGGTAGGAGACACTTTTAAACGAGGCGCAGTCTGGCAATCCAAGTACGTTACGAAAACTGTCGTGTGCTACATGGGAGCGAAAATCGAGCGTGGAAGACAAAATTTAGCAACTATAAACGCATTTCATGAATCGATGTTGCAGTGTTTACGTGCTCAACCACAAATGGTATTTGGAAATTTGTTCACAAAATCCGGATTCGAGAGCCGCGAGCAAATGTAGCATATGTGTCTCATCCAAACTCTGAGATGTTTACAAGCGGTATTAGAGAGAACAGATAGGAATACACAACATACTAGATGCAAAATATAATAACGGGGCATTCTTAACAATGAAAAAGATACATATTCCAAAAGATAAAAAATAGTCACAGACACAATGCAACAACGCAGCGTTCGATTTCATGGCCACTTCACACGAATGAACGATTTCAATTGGATGAAACGCATCCTCTACATCTTTGACTGTATTCTGAGTACAAGACTACCTTGATTCATTAACGTCAAAAAGATCTAGAGGAAATGGGTTTAGAGCTGGAAGCTGTAGAAAATCGACAGATCTTCAGGACAGCTGTAGTGACGTTTGGCATTTTCCGAGATAAGAAGCGAACAACTGATGCCAAATGGTCAGATGAGCGTCGTGCTAGACACAGTACAGTGATGAAAAACATCTGGGTTCAACGATAAAAGAAACACTGAGAACAACTGTCGTGATGGCTGTAAGCTTATCGTAGTCGATAGAAGATGGTTTAACTAAATAAATAAAACTTAATTAATATAAGCATTTAATACTATAAAATAGGATGAATTTCAGTTTTTCACTGTATTTTGTGTAAATAATATGTGAACCTTTACTTTCTAAGTTTCAGAAATCCCCTCCGCTGAATCCGTGGAAAATGATTCATTTGATGTGATGTGATGTAATGTTCCTGTAGTAAGAGAACGGTTGATCTCCAAACATGGGGTCTCATTCAAGACATTCTCTAAGGACGCCCTCTGCATCCCATAATAATCTGTAATTTGTGTACTAGGGATTCTTGAGATGTCGGAGTACGTAACGTTTTGATAGGAACCCATGTCCGGAAATGTGTCGTTTAAATCTAAAATAAGTTTGAATATCGGAGAGCTTCTAATTCTCGCGCTTCACGGCCAATTGCTGGTGGTGGCTAATGTCGGTACCAATGACGTGTGTCACTTTGGATCGGAGCAAATTCTGTCTGGTTTCGGGCGGCTAGCGGAAATGGTAAAGACTGCCTGTCTTGCTTCCGAGATTAAGGTGCAGCTCAGCATCTGCAGCATCGTCGATAGAACCGACTGTGGTCCTTTGGTGCAAAGCGGAGTGGATGGTCTGAATCAGAGGCTCGGGTGGTTCTGTGACCGCGCTTAATAGGTCAGGATTCCACTACACACAGGAGGCGGCTACATGGGTAGCGGGGGCTGTGTGGAAAGGACTGGGCGGTTTTTTAGGCTAGAGGGTCTCAGGGAACCACAGAAGGGGCGTTCGTCTAAAAGTGGGCAGGTAAAACACAGTAACGTAGTTGTAGAAACGATTGGTATTGTAGTTGTACATTGTCGTAGCTGAGTTGGGAAAGAACCAAAGCTCCAAGCCCTAATAGAAAGCACTGAAGCTCAAATAGTTGTAGGTACAGAGAGCTGGCTAAAGTCGGAAGTTCAGCCGAAATTTTTTCAGACGATCTAAAAGTGTTCAGAAGGACAGATTAAATACAGTTGGTGGTGGAGTATTTATTGCTGTCAGAGGTAGTTTGCCTTGTACTGAAATTGAAGTAGATAGTTCGTGTGAAATAGTATGGGTAGAGTTTATACCTGATAATCGGACTAAACTATTAATTGGATCGTTTTACCGACCCCCCCCCCCCCCCCCCCCCCCCCCGACTGAGAACATATAGTTGCTGAACAGTTCAAAGAAAGCTTGAGTCTCGTTTCAAATAAGTACCCCCGCTCATACAATTATAGTCGGACTTCAATCTACACTCGATAGGCTGGAAAAATTATACGTTTAAAGCCGGTGGCAGGCATAAAACGTCATCCTAAATTGTACTGAATGCTTTCTCAGAAAACTATTTTGAACAAATAGTTCATGAGCCTACTCTAAGCTTAAATGGTTGCGAAAGCATACTTGACCTTATAGCAACAAATGATCCTGGACAAATAGTGAGTATTGTGACGAATACAGGGATTAGCGACCACAAGGCAGTTGCTGCTAGGCTGAATACCGTAACACCTACAACCATCAAAAAGAAACGCAAAGTATATCTGTTTAAAAGAAGCTGATAAAAATGTTCTTAACGCCTTTTTAAGAGACAGTCTTCACTCCTTCCGATCAGATCACGTAAGTGTAGAAAAGTTGTGGAATGTTTTCAAAGAGGCAGTATCGACAGCAACTGAAAGATATATACCACATAAATTAATAAGTGATGGTACTGATCCCCCATGGTACACAAAACAGGTCAGATCGTTGTTGCAGAAGCAACGAAAAAAGCATGCCAAATTTTAAAGAACGCAAAATCCCCAAGATTGGCAAAGTTTCACAGAAGTTCGAAATATAGCACGTACTTCAATGCGATATGCCTTTAATAATTTCCACAACGAAATCTGGCAGAAAACCCAAAGAGATTCTGGTCATACAAAAAGCACACCAATGGCAAGACGCAATCAATACCTTCACTGTGCGATAACAACGGTGAAGTCACTGATGACAGTGCCACTAAAGCAGAGTTATTACACACGGTTTTCCGAAACTCCTTCACCAAAGAAGACGAAGTAAATATTCCTGAATTCCAATCAAGAACAACTGCCAAGATAAATATAGAAGTAGATATCCTCGGTGTAACGAAGCAGCTTAAATCAATAAAGGCATGGCCTCCGGTCCAGACTGTATACCAGCCAGGTTCTTCTCAGGTTATGCTGATAAAATAGCTCCATATTTAGCAGTTATATACAACCACTCGCTCACAGAAAGATCCGTACCTAAAGACTGGAAAATTGCTCAAGTCACACCAATACCCAAAAAGGAAAGTAGGAGTAATCCGCTGAATTACAGGCCTATATCACTAACGTCGATTTGCAGTAGGGTTTTTGAACATATACTGTATTCGAACATTATGAAGTACCTCGAAGAAAACGATTTATTGACACATAGTCAGCACGGTATCAGAAAATATCGTTCTTGTGAAACACAACTAGCTCTTTATCCTCGTGAAGTAATAAGTGCTATCGACAGGGGATGTCAAATTGATTCCATATTTTTAGATTTCCAGAAGGCTTTCGACACCTTTCGTCATAAGCGTCTTCTAACCAAATTGCGTGCCTACGGAGTATCGCCTCAGTTGTGCGACTGGATTCGTGATTTCCTGTCAGAAAGGTCACAGTTCGTAGTAATAGACGGAAAGTCATCGAGTAAAACATAAGTAATATCCGGCGTTCCCAAAGGAAGTGTTATATGCCCTCTATTGTTCGTGATCTATATTAACGACACAGGAGACAATCTGACTAGCCGTCTTAGATTGTTTGCAGATGATGCTGTCATTTACTGTCTTGTAAAGTCATCAGATGATGAAAACGACTTGCAAAATGATTTAGATACGATATCTGTATGGTGCGAAAAGTGGCAATTGACCCTAAATAAGGAAAAGTGCAAAGTTATTCACATGAGTACTGAAAGAAATCCGCTAAATTTCGATTACGCGATAAGTGGCACAAATCTGAAGGCTGTAAATTCAGCTAAATACTTAGGGATTACAATTACGAATAATCAGACTAAGAACAGCCGACCAGTTGCAAAGGATAAAGCAATCTTTACCTAGGTTTCAATAGATATAAATCTATCTTCTTCAGAAGATGCAGTATTATAACAACATGAAGTGATATGTCCTTATCGTTTAGGCAAACATCTGCATAGTTACATTAATCATATAAAATATAGCCCTGACAACAGGGTTTGTCAGGGCTATATTTTATATGATTAATGTAACTATGCAGATGTTTGCCTAAACGATAAGGACATATCACTTCATGTTGTTATAATACTGCATCTTCTGAAGAAGATAGATTTATATCTATTGAAACCTAGGTAAAGATTGCTTTATCCTTTGCAACTGGTCGGCTGTTCTTAGTCTGATTTACGTGAAACCATTGCTGTAGCGCAGCTATGTTTAAATTACGAATAACCTAAATTGGAACGACCACGTAGATAATATTGTGGGTAGAGCAAACCAAAGACTGCGATTCACTGGCAGAACATTTAGAAGGTGCAACAGGTCTACTAAAAAGACTGCTGGTTGGTTGGTTGGTTTTTGGGGAAGGAGACCAGACAGCGTGGTCATCGGTCTCATCGGATTAGGTAAGGATGGAGAAGGAAGTCGGCCGTGCCCTTTCAGAGGAACCATCCCGGCATTTGCCTGGTGTGATTTAGGGAAATCACGGAAAACCTAAATCAGGATGGCCGGACGCGGGATTGAACCGTCGTCCTCCCGAATGCGAGCCCAGTGTCTAACCACTGCGCCACCTCGCTAAAGAGACTGCTCACACCACGCTTGTCCACCCTATTCTGGAGTACTGCTGTGCGGTGTGGGATCCGCATCAGTTGGGATTGACGGATGACATCGAAAAAGAAGGGCAGCTCGTTTTGTATTATCGCGAAATAGGAGAGATAGTGTCACAGACATGATACGTGAACTGGAGTGGCAATCATTAAAACATAGACATTTTTCTTTGCGACGGGATCTTCTCGTGAAATTTCAATCACCAGTTTTCTCCTCCGATTGCGAAAACATTCTGTTGGCACCCACCTACATAGGGAGAAATGATCATCACGATAAAATAACAGAAATCAGGGCTCGCACAGAGAAATTTAAGTGCTCGTTTTTCCCGCGTGCCGTTCGAGAGTGGAACGGAAGAGAGACAGCTTGTACGTGGTTCATTGAACCCTCTGCCAGGCACTTTATTGTGAATAGCAGAGTAATCACGTGGCTGCTTGAATCTGGTATGTTCGCAAGTAGGAGTGATGGCTGGTACTCCACAGACGCGCTGCAGTCTCTGCTTTGAACAGGATGTCCTTCGTCACGTAGAAGATAACCCGACGGTGAGAGCTCGAAAAGCTGCCCAGACCACGGGCTCCTGTGGAGCACACAGGCCGGGGCTCATTGTCTCCATTGTGGGCGTACCGCGAAGCGGGAGGTTTCAAAGTGATCTGACCTTCAAACTTACTTTATATCCAAAAGGTAAGTTTACGGTCATGGATTCCTAACCGAACCTCATCTACTAAGTCCCCTCTACAACTCCTATGTGCCTGTAATAGGAATTTTGAAACATGCTGTATATTAAGTCGGGAATATTATGTCATGTTTCATCACGTCAGCTTTCGCTGTTGGCGGGGTCTCTCAATTGTGAGATTAACGGGCCAAGAGACGTTAAGGGCAGAGAGCTGACACAGAGGTCAGTGGAAACTACCAGCCTAATTGCTGCAGGTCGGGCAATTAGCAGCGCCTTAAGCCAGTTACGTAGCGTGGCACAGGCTAATGGCTGCCAACACTTGCTCTCTTGTGTCGCTGCTCTTAGCTTCAGGTTTGTGTACTTACTGCACTTAGTCCTAAGACCCCCCCCCCCCTCTGTACTGTATACTAGTAATACTGGGAATTTGCTCCACGGACATAAAAGTATGACATAGAGCTGCGAATTTCTAGAGAAGTCGAGCATACGAATTCAAGTGAACACAGGAGTTGATAGAAATAACGAGAAACAACTACGGGCCAGGAGAATGAATACAGGAATGCCAGTGACACTGGAACGGTAATACCGTCGGTAGGCATGTATATAACCTTTTTCCCAAGTGTGAAAGACTGACTACTTTCGTGACTGGACGAGCCAACTAAGGGAATGTTCTTCATTACCGTTCACGTTCATCAGTGGTTCCCAACCAGGCAGTAATTACCCGTTAAGGAGTAAATTGAAAATTTCTGAGGGGTAAAAACAAAATGAGTTTGATGAAGATTTAGTGGCCGCTCTAAACTAATTTGTTAGAAATAATATCTACGAAGGTTGGAACTTTAATAGTGGCAACTATTTATTTACAGCTCGTACAAAACAGATACGTGTTTCAAAGTTTTACTGACCTTCAAAGTAGTCACCAACTTTGTGTATAGCCCTTTGCCAGGGATGTGGAAGTCGTAGGATACTCTTAGCTGTGCCAGGTGTGTCGACAGTTCGAGCACCGCGGTCTATTGCCCGACGAATTTGTAGCGGTTCTGAAGCGTATGCCGTGAAGTGTTTCCTTCAGTTTAGAAATTGAGATGAACTCACGAGGGCTTAAGTCGGGGGAGTGCAGTACGTGGTACAGCACTTAGCAGCCCCATCTGTCAGACAAATCAGTAACAGCTTGCACTGTACGTGCTTGCGCATTGTCCTGCAAAATAATGGACAGATCCTGCAGAAAGTCTCATCACTTCAGTCTCTAAGCTGGTTGTAGGTTGTGTTCCAAAAATGAACAGCATAGAGACAGAAGTGATGACACTTTCTGCAGGACCTGACCATCACTTTGCAGGACAATGCTCAAGCATATACAGTGCAAGCTGTTACTGATTTGTTTCAAAATGGTTCAAATGGCTCTGAGCACTATGGGACATCTGAGGTCAACAGTCCCCTAGAACTTAGAACTACTTAAACGTAACTAACCTAAGGACATTACACACATCCACGCCCGAGGCAGGAATCGAACCTGCGACCGTAGCGGTCGCGCGGTTCCAGACTGTAGCGCCTAGAACCGCTCGGCCACTACGGCCGGCTTACTGATTTGTTTGACTGATGGGGCTGCTAAGTGCTATACCACCTACTGCACTCCCCTGACTTAAGCTCTCGTGAGTTCAACTCGATTTCTAAACTGAAGGAAACACTTCACGGCATTCGCTTCTGAACTGCTACAAATTCGTTGGGCAATAGACCGCGCCGCTCGAACTGTCAACACAACTGGCACTGCTAAGAGTATCCTACGACTTCCACATCGCTGGCAACGGGTTATGCACAATGCTGGTGACTACTTTGAAGGTCAGTGAAACTTTGAAAGAAGTGTTTATTTTGTACGAGCTGTAATTAAATAGTTGCCACTATTAAAGTTCCAACCCTCGTATTATCAAAATTTTGGTAGACTCTTAAACTATCGTCATCAGCCATTTGATGTCGACAGGGGGTAAGAGTTTCCTCTACATATTTCCATGCAATGCGATCTTCAGCGATATGAATCACTGTTGCTCCAGCATATATTCCAATGTCATCCGCCTACTTTCCATCATAAGTTTGTCTTCTCAGTTTCTTCTCGATCATCACTATCATCTAAATCAAGGATTGGGCTTTTCCATCCATTCGTCTCCTTCAAAACTGGCCAAGCCATCTCTTCATTGGTCTTCCAAAGATCTTTTACCTCTTGTTTTATATTGTTTTATGGTTTTAGTGATTCTTGTATCTGTCATACAGTCTATACGGTCTTTCCATCTTAAGTGATATAGTTATGCACATTTAGTTCAGCTCAGATGTCATAATTTCTCTTTTTATTCCTCAAAGTATATCCAACCACATACGTAAGGAAATTCATTTCATATGCTTTTATTCTCTTTTCATATCTCATCTGAAGATTCCAGTTTTCGTATCCATAGGGCAGAGTAGGTATAGTCATAACCTTATAGAACTAAAGTAGGGTATCTAGGTGGATTTTCTTTCTCAATGCTCCGGGTGAAGTTCCACAGAAATAGTTGAATGGGCCTAACTTAGTATGTATTCCATTGTTTGCCCTGTATGTAATACTGCACCATAAATATTTCAGTGTACTAACGTGCTCTATGATCTGTTTGTCAGTTTCAATCTTAAACTCGCATGGGCTGGTGACCTAAAAATGTCATTGATTTTGTCTTTGTGGTGGGGCCGTTTAGATTTTATTCTCTGACTATTTTACTTAAATTAAAGGCAGCTTCCTGTAAGACATTTACATTCTGACTAACAATTATGTGGACCACAGCAGAAAGAAGTGTACTGACATCCACATCGTTAATTTGAAAATGTTTTATTGTCTATACCCAAGTTTTGGTTACATTTTCGATCAACATATTAAAAAGAATGTGTGAGAGGGCACACCTTTGTCTAACTCCTTTGTTTATTTCAGCCATATTATGTCTGCTGCCTGCTATTTTTATTTGTATTTTGTTATTCAAATATAAATCCCGTTCATCTCTCAGAACATGAGATGGAATCTTTCTGTTTCTTAAACTTTCCCACAGTTTGTGTCGATTTACTTTATCAAATGTATTTTCGTAGTCAGTGAAGGCAAAAAAAATTGGTAAATTGAATTCACGATGTTTCTCTATTAGTTATGTCTTAGTGAAGACACAGTCCGAGCATGATCTGCCTTTTCGGAAACCATGTTGGGCTTCAGATAATACAGTTTCAGCTATTGGCGAGAGTCACTTTGTTAAAATTATACTGTTCAGTTTGTAATATGAATTCAGAAGGCTAATACCTCTGTAGTTATGACATTCATATCTCTTTCCTTTTTATGCTTTGGCCATATCTGTGCTATAGTTCATCCCTCAGGTTTATAACCACTTTGCCAGCACATATTCATGAAGTGAAGCGTTCTTATTTTTGTAATATTTGGTGCACATTTTATGTTCTGTACTGATCTTCTCACACCCTCGAGCCTCCCTGTTCATGCTAGACGTTACTGCATCCCGCAGGTGCTCCAACGTTATTAAGTCTACGTTCCTGTCTGGCTCAGGCTAAGCCACCTTGTACACCAGTCCACAGTGTTTCATAGTATTGCAAACAATTAGATTCAGACTGTGTTTATTTGCAGATTGACCTTATATTTTTTGTTTAAATCTTTCATGACTTTATCTAGTCGTCCTCTTACATCGTGTTCAATATCTGTAATATATTTTTCCCATCTAAGGTTTTTAACTTGCCTAATTTTGCTTTTCACTAGAGTTGAGTTCCTTTCATAATGCAGTCTCAGATCTTGATCGTCTGAGGAATTCAACATTTTTAATTAGGCGCGTTTCGTATCTTCAGTTATATACGTATTTCATCATACCGGTATACTGGGCCCCTTTTGAAAAATTTTTCTTTCTTGTACCAAGCGCTTCTGTTGCTGCTGTACTTAGTGCTTCCTTCCTATTATTCCATCCCCAGTTGATGTTATCCTATTTCTATTTTTAAATTTATGTATTCTTCAAGCCTTTTCTGATTTCTTCTTATCTCTTCTAGTGTACAAATTAACTTCCGTTGGTTCTCTACCATTCATCTTCCTAGGTACTGTCCAGCCCACTTCCCACTTATTTTGTAACAATGTGGAACATTCCTCTCTCCATTAGTTGATAAGCCAGCCTTAAATTTGGAATGGTCTTCCAGTTAGAAGATCACGACTCACTGTCATGAATAAAAACTGTTAATACGAAACTTTTTTCGTTAACATTCAGCTTCGCACAAATTAAAAGCTTCGTTCTGAAATTTTTGTTAACTTACCAACTGTATTCAAGGTCAGCTTTCCTCTTTTATTTACTGCTCTTGCTGTCCATCCAGTGGTAGCAATCTTTTGGCCTCGGTAATAAGTTCTAATACTAACTATTTTTTTCACACCTGGATGACTGAGCTGTGTTCTAACACCAGTTTCAATGAGTGAAAAAATATTTCCAAGCAGTGAAATTCGAGCCAAAGTATAGTTTCTTCGACGCTCCAAAGGCAACTCACTATAAACAGATTTCATACAACAAAACTGGTTTTTTTTATCGAACGTTCTTCCGTTAGTAGCTATCATTATTGCAGGAATTCTTAAGAACACCGATTCCGTTCGCCGCAGCTTAGAGGTGTTAAAGTAGCCTTTCGACTACGGTACCTGTGAAAACAAAACTGAAGAAGTAGATGCATGTGGTACATGAGTGCCGATGTGCAATGACGGTCACCAAACCAAATACAAAAAAAAATTATACATGTCGTCTTCTTTGTTTTTTGGCCTCTTTTGACCGCAGTTGGAAATGTGAAAGTTTTATAAGTTAAGTAGCGTCTTTTATAACTGTAATAGAAATGTAATTAAGATCTGGCGCGTTTCTCTTGATTCTAAATTATCTTCAATGGTCATTGTAACAATATGGTTTTTTCTCTTACAATTTCGTTTGCTTATATTCGCATGCTTTAACTACTACTATAAACAGCGTTAGTTCTTACCGTTACTCACGATTTTCTGCTGTTTGAGTCCTTGTTCCAGTTCTTCAACGTGTATGTGTCAGATTTTAGCTCTCAGTGCTTTCACTGCACTAAATACCGTATATTCGCGCTTCTGTGCTGTGATGAACCACTGTCATCTCACCTACAAGAAGGATTGCTAATGGAATCTCCAACTTCAGAAAAGTTAGCAAATATCGTGATGAACAAAACAAAAGATCGAATTTTACAGAAAATAGAACAATGAAAATACAGTACAGGGTATTGGTAGGGATAGATGGTCGACGCCCTCTACTTGGTAAATGAACCAGCAAATAGAATAGAACAACTACATGCAGAGATAAACACACTATATGAAAACATAAAGTTCGTCTTACAGACAGAACAAGCAGGCCATATAAATTTTCTAGGTATGTCCGTTACAAAGAAAAATAACCAAGACTCGTACAGCATTTACAGGGAAAACACCACAACAGTCACAATATTACATCAATCATGTGTGGGTGGTGTCAGCTAGACGCCTGCGAATACAGGTCTGTATGCGTGTGAATGTGGTAAACGGAATGCCCCAATGATGCATCCACTTTCCGGCTGACCAAGACATCCAGAAACGGCAAACGACCTGATGGATTTGTTACTCAGGTGATATCCAATGACTACTCCACGTTCAAAGTCATTGAACTCTCCTGACCGTCTCATTCTGTCGTCACTACTTTTCTACTAACGGAGCAATACTCCCTGGCTCCTTTTACAGTGGCGGGTCAGCTTCTCTTTACTTCAGTCCTCATTACGTCGGGATATCCAGATACTGTTGATCATATAGTGTGTATAGAATATCGATTAGTTAGTCATATACTAGTTCTTATTAATAAACAGACTCTTCCGGAACATGTAACACATGTCACTCAAGTGACTGATACTGCATAAAACAACTCGTGTTCGGTTAAAACGTCGGCTACTCCCTGCTGTCGAAGTCGGCGAACGACGAAATATGAATGCGACTGACAGCTGCACGCCACTTCGCGGAGACACCAGACGAATTCACAGAAACCTCTTCTTTGGTATCATCTTGCTCAGGCAAGTCTTTCGGTCCAGATGGTATACCAATCAGGTTCCTTTCAGAGTATGCAGACACAATTGCCCCTTTCTTAGCAATCATAAGTTTCTAAAGACTGGAAAGCAGCACAGGTCACACCTACATTAAAGAAAGGAAATAGGAGGAACCCATTGAATTACAGACCCATATCACTGACCTCAATTTGCAGTAGGATTTTGGAGCATATACTGTACTCGAGCATTATGAATCACCTTGAAGAATATGACTTACTGATACATAATCAACACGGATTCAGAAAATATCGTTCTTGTGCAACGCACGAAGTGCATGAAGTAATGAGTGCTGTCGACAAGGGATCTCAGATCAATTCCATATTCCTAGATTTCCAGGAGGCTTTTGATACCGTTCTTCACAAGTGACTGTTAATCAAACTGCGTGCATATGGAGTATCGTCCCAGTTGTTTGACTGGATTCGTGATTTCCTCTCAGAGAGGTCACAGTTCGACGGTAAATCATCGAGTAGAACAGAAGTGATATCTGGCGTTCCGCAAGGTAGTGTCATAGGTCCTCTGCTGTTCCTGATTTACATAAATGATCTACGTGATAATCAGAGCAGGCCCCTTAGATTGTTTTCAGATGACACTGTAATTTACGGTCTAGTAAAATCATCAAACGATCAATTCCAATTACAAAATGATATAGAGAGAATTTCTGTATGGTGCGAAAAGTGGCGACTGGCACTTAACAAAGAAAAGTGCGAGGTCATCCACATGGGTACTAAAAGAAATCCGATAAATTTTGGGTATACGATAAATCGCACTAGTCTAAGGGCTGTCAATTCGTCTAAATAATTAGGAATTGCAATTACGAGCAGCTTAAATTGGAAAGACCACATAGATAATATTGTGAGGAAGGCGAAACAAAGACTGCGCTCTATTGGCAGAAAACTTAGAAGATGCGACAAACCCATTAGACTTGTCCAGCCTCTGCTGGAATATTGCTGCGGAGTGTGGGATCCTTACCAGGTTGGATTGACGGAGGAAATCAAAAAAGTGCAAAGAAGGGCAACTCGTTTCGTGTTATTGCGCAATAAGGGTGAGAGTGTCATTGATATGACACGCAAGTTAGGGTGGCAGTCACTGCAACAAAGGGAGTCTTCTTTGCGGCGAGATCTATTTCCGAAATTTCAATCACCAACTTTCTCTTCCGAATGCGAAAATATTTTGTTGACACCCACCTACGTAGGGAGAAATGATCATCATAATAAAATAAGAGAAATCAGAGCTCGAACGGAAAGATTTAGGTGTTCCTTTTTCCCACGCGCCATTCGAAAGTGGAATGGTAGAGAAGTAGTATGAAAATGGTTCGATGAACCCTCCGCCAGGCACTTAAGTGTGAATTGCAGAGTAACCATGTAGATGTAGATGGAAAAGCGCACAGTTGCCCAACGCCTATTTGTACGGGTAACGCCTGTTGTCTGTGGGGAAACAGTTATTTTTACTAGCTTGCCATTACCTAGAGGCAGTTATCCATTTTTTTTAATCACGAAACTTATAATAGCTACAAACGCCACACAGACGAAGGCTAAGTACTTCCCACCTTACAGAATCAGTATTACTTTATCTGCTGTCAACAATCATTGCAGCCCACAAAAAAGTTTGTACGTTGTTACTGGTCAAACGTCAGAAAGCTGTGTAATACTGGTTTCCAGAATTAGATAAGCGAACTTCAATTCTTCAGTCTGTTTGTAGGCGCAATGCCTTTTACTGTGCGAAGTTCAATGTTCGCAGAATGGCAGAACCGTTGCTGCACTGAAAGTACTCTCACGACGAATTTTGTCGGAGTTAATTTCACTCTTCCATCTTAAAACACTGGTGTGGGGAGGGGGGGGAGGGGGGGCAGAGTGGCCTGCTGCAGTCCCTTGGCAGGTTGCGCACACCTTTCTCCGTGCTGACCATTCCGCCCTGCTTACTCCACACTGTGCATTTGCATTCTGCAGGGCTTTTACGTCTGTCGCAAGACGCGGTGCTTTTCCCGTGTCTGTCTGGCTGTCATTACACGGACATTACTCAGGCGCGGGTGGCAATTACTGGTGTGCAGTGACTCAGATAATCCAAGAGACCCATGAACACAATCACGGATTGACCTATTACCGTAACGTAATTTCCATAAACTTTTACAACCAGATGGTAATCTAGACATAGCGGAATAATCATTACGCTTCAGTTATTAAAGGCTATTACTCTTTCATCAACAATCACTTCGTTGTGTCACGTTTTATTAATATTTTCAATTTTAACACATTTGACAACATAAAACTGCTATTCGTTTTATAGCCACAAAACTCAATGTTCAGTAGCAGATCAGAAACTTTAGTCTTGAATTAGATCTTGAGAATCTTGGGGAGGAAGTTGAACATCTCAAATTGTCTCACAGATAAAATCATTGCGTTAACAACAGGCTACAGCAAATCTGGAAGAATATTTGAAACCTTTCTTAAATATTTAGATACAAAAGACCCATTTTCAAAAGAAATATGTGGGTGACACATATCATTGATAGTGGCAATGAAAGATATGTCCAGCGTAGCCTTCTCTTCCTCGACAATATGCGTTAGAACATTCCTGTAATGTGTTAATATGAGGTGGATAAGATAATTTTTTTTTTATCCAGCTAAGACAGAAACCTGCCATTAAAGTCAACAGAATACCAGCTACAGCAAATTTTAAGATACATAACCCTGCATGCTGCCTAAGTCCACATACATTAGGCACATACCAAACACAGATTCCACTGAAATATGAAAATAGTCACAAAGAAATGTAAATCATCAAACACGTAGCTGCTGCTAATCGAAATTAACTTTTACTTGTAGATAATTCATCCAACAAAATAAAAAGAAATTAGAAGAAAATAACAAGAAATGTAATAATAAGAATAATAATAATAGTAATAAGCAGACAGATATGTCCATTGTATGTATTCCATAATTAGGTAATTTGCACCAAAAAATTGCCAGATCCCTTAAACATTACAACATTAAAACAACTTCTTCCAAAATCCATGAGGTGTGCTGAAAACAATCCTGATATCTTCAAACTCAAGAATCTACAAAGCTGCTCGTACATGCTAAGTAATAAGCCTACACACGCTGACGCCACCATACTCTGATTCTTATCCTACCTCTACAACCAAGCAGTCAGCTGTTTTACATTCGCCTGGAATATGCTGGTGGATGGATAGCTTGATGGCCTATCCTTCTTATTTTCATCAACTGCCGCTGCACAATGGCAACTAGCCAATTCTAGGAAATAAACAATAATTACAATCGATCTCGGGAATTTTGTCACTTCAGAAATTTTATATGACTGTGGTACCTATCTGTTGTCTCTACTACATTTAAGAAATAATTACCAAAATATTTGTTACATATGAATTATAGTTTATGACATTTTTGTTCAAATCAATAGATGTGTTACATTGTAATGCAGCTAATTTTCTTATTTATGATTTTCTATTTTGATAAAGATTAAATAATACTCAAACAGCTAATTTCTGACTTAATACATAGGCATATATACTTTTCAAATGTTTCCTTGATGAATTCAAGTAATGCAATTACATCAAGTTTTTTATTTGATGTTACTAAGATACAAATTCCTCTTTTGCATTTACAAATTATTCTGATCCTACTAGTGATCCTATTTTCCCTTGCTTAATGTCCTTTATATTCGTTTACTGAGAAGGATATTTTTGAATTATGACACATACATGTTATGGAACACATTGCAGTTGACATTTTGATTTCCTCCCATCTAAATTTCATTCCATTCAATCCATTGCAATCATAGTTAACAGTTATTTTAAAAGATACAATGGTGAAGTTTCAGAGCTGAATGGCAATAGATTGTTTATCTTAGATAGTTATCTATCTTTCTTTTTGAGTTCAATCACTACTAATTTAACACTGATTTGTTTACTTTCAACTTCATGCTCAAATACATTATTGATTTGGGATTATTACCTTAATTACAGAAATTAACTCAGAATCTTTTGGGAAATTTGTAGCAAAATGGCCACTATTTTTTATGTCTCTGAATTACAGCAAAAAAATAGTTGCCTAATAAACAACTCAATGTTTCACTGTGATGAAGTCTAAACACAATCATAAATGTACTTGTACTTTTTATCTCGCAAATACATGTCTATTTGCGCAGATATCCACAACATTTACTTATTTTTTCCTGAACTTACAACCTGCCATTACATGTATACCAATCGCTCGGTTTGCGATATTTATCCACTTGAGGAAGAGGCAAATGTGCAGCCACTTGCACGTAAGTGTTCACTCACTGTGTTCACAACTTTGTAACTCTCCCAAACAACATTCTACATCATTTCTTAGTCATCTGAAGTTCCCCTAAAATAATTTAGTTCTACTTCCCAAGCACTTTTCACATTGTGTGTTGGAGTCTTCAGTTATTACAACATCTTTTAAAACAGTCTTTCTACATGTTGCCTCTAACGTTAAAACTATGCCTTTGTGGTACCTGTAATAATGGTAGTTCCGATTTTTGGTACGGCAGTACCCCAAATACTCTCTGTGACATTCTAAGCTAATGGTTGTTACCTGAGTAACAGATCCACCAGATACATTACGAAACTTCTGGTGACGATATTGCGAAATGGAAATGCCTAGAGGCAACAACAACTAAACCTAGACTAGGTGGACCTCATGAACTGACGGACAGGGATCGCTGAGCTCTGCGCAGGGTGGCTGAAAACATCATATGGAATCAGAGGAAGGAGTCCCTAGTGCGTTCCAGGCGTAAGAAGTGTGTCAGAACTCTCCATTACATAGAGTATCGAAAACAATATAGCTAACTTAAGGCTAATTTTTACTTTGAATAAGAATGGAAATAAATAAGCACTCAGATGTCGATAGTAACAATCTGAGGGCGAAACTTGGGAGCGCGATTGTAAGCATTGTTGTGAGACGAGTCAGTAGTGTTGGTCGAGAGCTTGGAGACACAAGACGTGACACGCTGCCCTCAAGCTGGTCATGGCAGACCTTACCACACTGAAGGCCTGATTTCGTTCATATGGCCAGGAGAGATTTAGATGGCTTAGCTACGCTTAAAGATGGAATTCAAGGTAAAATTCCCAAGTACAGCGTGAAGTGCAATTGCAGGGTTAGGCTCTTGATTGTTAGTCCGAGTTTGCAATAATCCCATGTTTTGCTTGTCAATTAAAGAAGCCTCCTTAGCCTCCAAATAATAATAATTATTCTCCACATCTAATTCATAAATATGCTGTGGTTATTAACTTTGAAATCGAAATAATTTGTTAATCTGGTACTCAGCCATTACTGATAGCTATAAAGTCATTGTCAGGCATTTCGCCATTATTAATACTTGTCAAACTATTATTGCTCATGATGATTTCTGAAGTTTTTAAATAAACTTAATTTATGAAATCCGTTCTTACAAGTTATTTGGTAGTTAACAGGACCCAAGCAAGCTTCTTTTTATTAAATTCATTCTTAGTAACAGTAAGTTCAGCCGCTGCTGCTGCGAATTTCTGTGAACCGCTTCGAAAAAGGCAGTCGCCTAAATAGGTGGATGCATAACTTAGGGCCAAAACAGAGACACTGACTCAGCACAACATGTCATGTACTTTAATCCAGTCAATTCCGCTGCACAAGCCAGATTCTGCATCACTTGTAAATTCTTATTCAAATGGACAGTCAGAAAGCTTATCCAAAAGTTAGTTTTAAGTTTTTCGTGTAACAATCTGTTGAGGACTTAAATGACAGTGAAACTGACGCTCATAAAACACGCATACAGTGTTATGCAGGTTAGATTCCGATTACTGATAGCTTTCACAGACGAACATGGCTATATTTGTTGTAGGTACATTACATATTTGTTGTAGTTACGTTACACAAGGTGCTACCAGTAGTTCAGCTAGCACAGTGACTGTGTGCAGGAAGTTAAAAAGACTGGGTACACATCGCACAGTGGTCGAGTAGCTCCTCGTAAATCACACATCTGTGTAGTCACTACTGAGGGGACGCTTGAGATGGTGTTTAAAGCGAAGCACTGCGCACTGGGTGGCTGAGCACGAGTTATTTTCTAGTAGTGAACGACCCTATACCCTGTGGCAATCGAATGGAGGGGTTTGGGTTTGGTAAATGCCTAGTGAACTCCTTACCGTCATATGAAGTGCCAAACGTGAATTACAGGGTTCAAATGGTTCAAATGGCTCTGAGCACTATGGGACTCAACTGCTGAGGTCATTAGTCCCCTAGAACTTAGAACTAGTTAAACCTAACTAACCTAAGGACATCACACACATCCATGCCCGTGGCAGGATTCGAACCTGCGACCGTAGCGGTCTCGCGGTTCCAGACTGCAGCGCCAGAACCGCGCGGCCACTTCGGCCGGCAATTACAGGGAAGGTGATGATATGGTATATGGGTGTTTCTCGTGGTTAAGGTGTGGTTCTCTTATGTGCTTAAGATATATCTAAATGCGGAAGGATATGAACCCATTTTACTGCTTCATACATTAGAGGAAAAGTACAGAGATAATGCTTGTTTGTAACAGCATGACAATGCAGCAGTATTTGTGAGCCAATGGTTTGTGAACAATAACACTTCTGAAATGCAATGGCCTGAACCCAATGGAGCATATTTGGTATGAATTAGAACTTCGGTTTAACTTCAGTTCTCAGCGTGCAACATCACTGCCTTCTTTGATTTCGTCTCTTGAGGAAAGAACTGACTGGCATTCCTCCACAGACATTCAGAAGTCTCATTTACAGTGTCTCTAGCAGAGTTCAAGCCGTCATAAAGGCGAAGAGTGAGCACAGCCTCTATTAATGTCCATTAGTAGGTGTCCGGACACTTCTGATCAGATTTCATTCTTACTTTAATTTACGGTGAATTTCGTTTTAATTTCTTGGCTGTAGACTAGCGGCTGCGCAGTTCACACTGAGGCCTCCAGAAACAGTCAGCCAACGTAGCTGCACTCCCGAATAGTGTGATTCTACCATCGAGATGTCCTGCTGAAAACGCCCATAACTTTCTTCACTGACTGAACCTAGCTTCCTGGGGAAGAAGTTAAGCTGTGAGCGAGAAAGTGAATCTTTGTAGGACATATCGTAAGCCAGCTGTCTGTTCACGTTAATACACTTCTGCACAACACTAGACGTAATTTCCGAAGAAGTTTGCTATTGCAGACTCTAATTCCATCCATTCCTGTCTTCCAGGACCACTTAGCTTGTCTTGGAAATGACTATCAGCAATGATCTTACTTCATTCTGGACCTGCAAACACACCTTCTTTCACTGTCGCGAGTCTCCACTACTGAAACGTGTTCCACAGGTACCGGAAAACATCTGTCTCCTTGTCTAGGCCATTACGAATTTCTTCATGAGCCTCAGTTTTATACGAAACTTTAGTATGATATCTCTGTCACGCTCTACCAACGGCACACCAGTGACGTTTTTACTCCCTGGCTGCTTCTGCCACTTCTTCTTTACGTTATAGTGGTAACTTCTATTCCGCTGTCTCATTCGCGGATAAAGGACCAGTACGTGGCGTGATCTGTCTGCATTCCCATGAGACACGGAAACACCAGTCATACTCGCGATAAAGTACATTTTCAAGAAGAAGTAATGCACATCGTTTCGTCTCTTTTAGTTGGGCAGCGTATCCAACCTGTACTGACGCATGTATATTTCTTTTGTGCATAATGCAGTCTTGAAACTTGAGTTACATTCGCCATGATTCAAGATTGAGTTCCATCCGGAGGCTTCACACAGAACTACTCACTGCCAACACAGAGCTGGAATACCTGAAGTGTGAGCATAATGTACTGCACATGTCACCACCATCAAACGGGAATCGCCACGTGACTCCTGTACAGCGCTAACTGTTCACACGAAGCGCTAAGACCGAAACTTTGATATTCGACAAATATGTCTTGCTTTGACACATTTCTTTTTTTATTCGTGTTGGCCATCTCCGCACCACGCTATTTCTACTGTATTTTTCCTCTTCCTTGCGCCTGAGCCTTAACTTTAGCCTAGTGTCTCCGCATTCGTTGCCTGTACTTTTTCTTCCTCGCTTCAGTCTATGTTTTTCCAGTGTTTAGATTTGGCCTTTTTTGGAAACAAACGTTCTCTTGGAGATATTCCTTGAGTGTAATTTGCTTATGGGTACCCTCCAGTGTTATCCCCACTTCTAGCCGGTCTTTTTCTACCTCGGTGAACCATGCTCCCTTGGTTTTCGTGTCGAGAAAATAACGGAAAATCTGATGCCTCAATCTCGTAGGACTCATACGAGCGATGTTGCCATAGAAAACAAACTTCGTCCTACGAATCGTGTCTCTGATCTTTCCTAAATGTGTGTTGAATTTATGATTGTGTCATCTCCAGAATTCACCACTTTCTTTGATTAGGCCAACGAGTTTCCTCAAGATCTGACTTTCATTTCTAATTTCTCGATCAGACCTTTTCAATTCATGGCAAGGCATTCTGCGCCATATACAGGGTGATTCACTAACTATTGTCACCAAGAATAATTCCGAAAGTATGACAGGAACTGAAAAGTTTGTGAGACAAAAGTTGCATGAGACAATGGAGGACATAATATGACGTTGTTTTTTTGTTGCTAGGTGGGGTCGCGTCAGGGATATGAAGGTCAACTTGGTTTCTTTAAATGGGATGCTATAGTTTGGTATTTATTTTCTGATAGCAGCTATCGAGACGAATCTTCTAATGTGTAACATTAAGGTCTTTGAAGGTCAACGGAGGTTACAAAGGTGGTATGAACGTCCATTTACAGAAGGTGTTCGAAGTGATGACCATTGGTATCAATGCAGTGCTGCAATCTTCTTATCGTGCATTGAGTGATATTCCTTATCACATCGGCACTTGTCGGAGCACATGTTCTGACAATTCTCTCTCGCATATCTTCAACAATAGTTGGAAAGTCTTTATAAATCGCGTCTTTTACGGATCCCCACAAGAAAAAATGCAGAGGCACCAAGTCTGACGAACGAGCCGGCCACGACACATCTCCTCCGCGTCCAATCCAATGATTGGGGAACTGTCTCTGCAACACATTTCTAGCCATCAGCGTAAAATGTGCTGGGCACCCATCGTGTTGATACCACATTCTGTTCCTTGTTCCTAAAGGTATTTCTTCCAATAACAGACCTAATGTTTCTTGCAGGAATGTGGTATACTTCATACCATTAAGATTTCCTTCGATGACATAGCGGCCTATAATTCTGTCCTCGAGAATCTCACACCATACATTGATGGACCAAGGTTTTTGGTGTGCAACTTGCCGTAGCCAACATGGATTTTCAGTAGCCCAATAATGCATGTTATGCACATTAACATTTCCATGTTTCGTGAGTGTAGCCTCGTCAGTAAATAAAATCAAATTAATAAATGTGTCATCCCTCTGAATCTGAAGTTGAGCCCATCGGCAGAATTCAATGCGACGCATACAATACGTACCAGTTAATTCGTGGTGGAGACTGATATGGTAAGGATATTAATGGCGATGCAGAACACGAACAACACTATTCTGGCTCATGCCAGATTCCCTTGCGATTTGACGCGAACCAACACAAGGATCTCGAACCACAGCGGCAAGAGTACCAATTTCCGTTTCCTCGTTAATAACTTTCCTTTGCCGGATACGTTTCTGATGCGTTAAAGATCCAGTTGTTCTCAATTTATCATACACACATTTAAATGTACGTCGTGTAGGGTGAGTACGTTGAGGGTATCTTTCAGCGTAGCGCCGGCCAGAGTGGCCGAGCGGTTAAAGGCGCTACAGTCTGGAACCGCACGACCGCTACGGTCGCAGGTTCGAATCCTGCCTCGGGCATGGATGTGTGTGATGTCCTTAGGTTAGTTAGGTTTAAGTAGTTCTAAGTTCTAGGGGACTTATGACCACAGCAGTTGAGTCCCATAGTGCTCAGAGCCATTTGAACCATCTTTCAGCGTATAAGTCACTAGCTCTCGCTGAATTTCTTTGGCATTCTCCGTAAATGAGAAGCATATCGACTTGTTCTTCGAAGGAATACATCATTCACACTCGCTTGATTCGACTATACTAGTCTTACCGTTTCTATGTGTTGTATTGCGAAACCGTAGAATGGTGTTTACATGTCGATGGCACGTTAGATAGATACCCCGTATTCGGCGAATATTTACTATTTGCACGATATACGAGAGAGAATTGTCAGAGCATGTGCTACGATAAGTGCCGAAGTGATAACGAATACCATTGAATCCATGATAAGAATATTGCAGCACTGCATTGATACCAATGGTAATCACTTCGAACACCTTCTGTAAAAGGACGTTTATGCCACCTTTGTGACCTTCGTTGACGTTCAAACACCTTACTGTTACACATCATTGGATTGGTCTCGATAGCCGCTATCGGAAAATAAGTACGAAACTATAGCATCCCATTTAAAAAAACAAAGATGACCATATCTCTGAAGCGACCCCACCTGGCAACAAAAAACTTACGTCGTATTATGGCCCCCATTGTCCCATTCAACATTAGTCCCACAAACTTGCCAGCTACTATCATAGTTTCGGAGTTATTCTAGGTGGGACTAGTTAGTGACTCACCCTGTATAGCCTACTCTCTTATTACGTGCAGTGATATGGACATGAGCGTTTGGCGTCATTCGCCAGGAGGCCCCCTACGGGGCAGGTCCGGCCGCCTTGGTGCAGGTCTTATTACATTCGACGCCACATTGGGCGACCTGCACGCCAGATTGGGATGAAATGATAATGAAGACAACACCAGTCCCTGAGCGGAGAAGATCCCCGACCCAGCCGGGAATGGAACCCGGGCCTCTTGGCGTGACAGACCGCCGCTCTGACCACTCACCTATCTTTTTTTTTAATCTCATTTTGTTCTTTATTGTTCGTTCCATTTTTTCGGGGCGGACGTCCCATGACACCCTTTCAAGTTCGTCGTTGATCTATTTACTCAGTTTTTTGTTACAGAGGGCTTCCAACCTTCTGACCGAACACGCTGAGCTACCGTATCGGCCTATCGGGGCGGGCTCAGATGCATACAGGGTGTATATGAAGTGAATGTAGAAAATGAGAGGGCCGGTAGAGTGGGTCATAACAACTATATTTCACACAGCAACGCGTGTCCGTACCCCTTAACGTACGGCGATGGGCGTCGTTCAACAGTGTCGCGCGCCGCCCGAAGGGTAGGAGGGTAGGCACACAACATGCCAGCCGAGCCGTCACGTAGCAAGTATGCAGGGCAGCGATTTCAGTGTATTTGTGACATCAAGATAGAAGAGAAGTCGAAGTGGACATAGTTGCGGGTATTGCAGACGGGACGACACTCCTGGTTTTCCGTCTCTTATTGGAACGTGAACGCATTGCTTTCCAATTTGATAGGTGTTGCATAGAGGGCAGCACCTGTGCGCACTGTAGAGTCTGGTTCGCCCTGTGTCAGTTTGTTATCAAACGGGGACACACTTGTGTTTGTTACTATGCGGAGCGGGCAGGAAATGGAACACTATTCTTGGGAGGAAAGGGCAGACATGCACTGTGGTTACGGGGTGTGCGTGGGACTGCTCACGCTGCCCAATGTTTGTACGTTCGGCGGTTTCCGAATCATCGAGGCCGGCCGGGGTGGCCGAGCGGTTCTAGGCGCTACAGTCTGGAACCGCGCTACCGCTACGGTCGCAGGTTCGAATCCTGCCTCGGGCATGGATGTGTGTGAAGTCCTTAGGATAGTTAGGATTAAGTAGTTCTAAGTTCTAGGGGAATGATGACCTCAGATGTTAAGTCCCTTAGTGCTCAGGGCCATTTGAACCATTTGAATCATCGAGTGACAGATCCACGCACATTTACTGTCGTTCACAGGTCCCTACGAGAGAGAGGTTCATTTGAGGTACATTTTCGACTGGCACGTTCTCGTAATGGCACTTGTTCGTTTAAGGCCTACTTCGAAACCCGGTGTATTCATTTTGTGTTACAGGTGCGAAAGACTAACGGAAAGGGTCGTCAACGCACCGTGCGTACAACAAGAGCATGAGCAGGAGGCGTTTCCCGCCGGAGGATCGAGTCCTCCCTCGGGCGTGGGTGTGTATGTTGTTCTTAGCATAAGTTAGTTTAAGTAGTGTGTATGTCTAGGGACCGATGACCTCAGCAGTTTGGCCCCCGAGGAATTCACACACACATTTTAGGAGGCGTTAGTACTGCTGGAAAAGACTCTCAAGTTTGTGGCGTGTTGCACAGGAAAGGCAATTCCTCAATTTGGCGTGTGTGGCATGAAGATGATTTGCACCCCTACCGCCGTCAGAATGTTCACGCCCTTAACCGAGACCATTTTCCTCTTAGAATTGAATTCTGAAAGTGGTTTTTGGAAAATCGTGCCATTCAGCCGGACTTTCCGAACCGTGCACTTTTACGGATGAGGTATCGTTTACGCGAGAGGGTATATAGTCAGCAGCACTTCGCCTTTTTTCGTGGTCACTCAGATCGCTTCGCTGTCAACATTTGGGCCGGTCCCTACATGTTCCCTGAACGCAAACATTTACTCAGTCTTTTTATGAGAAACTCAACCAGAGTTGTTGGAACATGTTCCACTCAACGTGCGACAGAGAATGTGGTACCAAGACTATGGTGCACCTGCGCACTTCTCACATGAGTGCGAATCCGTGTGGATGGAACATTTTGTGAGAACTGGATAGGGCGCGATCAGCCAGTGGCATGGCCTGCATGTTCCCCAAGACTTCACCCCCGCTGATTTTTTTTTTCTTCTGGGGCCACCTGAAATATATTTTCTATGAAACACTCAATGAGGCTGATGAAGAACTGACAGCGGGCATTATGGCAGCCTCCGATGCAATTTCCAATTTTGCCAGGAGTGTTTCAAAGCCACTGCAGCGTCGTTGCAGGGCGTGCATTCAGGCAGGAGGGCGTAATTTCGAGTACTTTCTGTACCTGTTTTCAAATAAAGTTTATGAAACTTCACCGCGACTTCCCTTTTACCTTGATGCCGCAAATACATTGAAAACGTTGCCCTGCAGACCTGCTACAGTGACGGCTTGGATGACATGTTATGTGCCTACCATCTTGACGGCGCGCGACGCTGTTCAACCACGCCTAGCGGAGTACCCTGAGGGATGCGGACATGGGTTTCTGTGTGAAATATGCCTGTTATGGCCCAATCTACCAGCCCTCCCATTTTCTACATTCATTTTAGATAGGCCCTGTATGTATATATTTCGCAAACGGATATCCAGTCTTTCAATCCAGCGCACAGCATTTGGAGTTTCCAGTAGGAAGTCCTCATCATCGCCGTAACAGGCTCGAATCTTGCAGTCACTGACATTGTCATGAATGGTTTGGCACACTGTATAGCTCCGCAGTCACAGTTCGGATTATGCAGCTTTTTCCACCTGTGGAGAGCATCGCTGCAACGGCTATGGCCCGCTGATCCCTGTTCAGGGCAGACCACGTCTTGTAGCTGGTATTCACTTGGAAGTCTAGCAACTGTAAAGATATTATGCAGGCGCATATTTGTTACTGTTTCTCACCGACGTTTCCATTCACCCTTGGCATCCAAGTCAGCAGCGTATCGTAAGGTTGGGCGGACGAATTTAGTCTTTCAGTACTCAAAAGTGGCTGGTTACTGTGCACAGATAGACTAAGATTCTTGAAGATCTTGTAGAATTTCCTCAAAAGGGCAATAGATCTGGGTAGATCAGGAGGTATTTTATCGGTTAGCAGTGGAAGCCACTGAACTGGAATAGATCTGATTACGCCACGCACATTGTAGTGTTCAGCGGGGTGTCAGCAAGCCTTGTATGACGGCTGTTCATCCAAGCAGGCGCACACTGCTCAGCATTTAAGTACGCCAAACCCAAGGCTGAAGATCGCAGGGAGGTTGCTGAAGATCCCTAGGTGGTTCCGCATTGTTTATGGAGGATACTGTCTCGAGCCCTCAGCTTTTGAGCCAGGTTCCGAAGGGGCTGTTTGGTGTCTGGTCCAAAATGACATCAAGATATTTTGGATTACAGTAATGAGGAAGAATTCTTCCTCTGAAACTTACAATTAGATCCACGTTCGCCAAACGATTATTTAAATGGAAGCAAGACACTTCTGTTTTACTCACAATGCCTTTAAGTCTCCAGATATTGAAGTAACTGTCCAGTATAGACAAGTCTTTGACCAGGATCTCTTCTGTAGTCTTCATTTCCTTGTATTGTACAGCTAGGGCAAGGTCGTCGCCATAGCAGAATTTTCTGAACGAACTGTCAGGTAGGTCAGATAGATACAAGTTGAACAGTAATGGCGAGGCATCTGATCCTTGGGGCAATCTGTTGTTTAGCTTCCTCTCCTTGCTTATTTTGCTTCCAGTGATTATCCGAAACTTTCGATTACTTAGCGTGTTGTTAATTAGTTAGGAGAAATTTGTAGATAAGACCTTCCCCCCCCCCTCCCCCCCCCCCTCCCCACCAGTGTCAAAGGCAGCAGCAGTAAGGTTAACAAATGCTACGGATGTTTTTTTGCTTTATTTGGTATCTTGCCTCTATGAGGGATGGAAGAGGAAAATTCTGGTCCGAAGTCTGTCTAATCAAGTGGAATATGCTTTTGGATAGCGCTGCTTATTCTGTTATATATCAGCCTTTCAAGAAGCTTATGGCAGCAGTTAAGAAGGACGATAGATTTCTACCATAATGCTGGGTTTTCCAGGTTTCAGAAATGAGATTATCTTCGCCTTCCTTAACTCCAGTGGACGTGTCAACAGGATGTCAGTGAAGAATTCTGCCATCCATTTCATAGCATATTCTTCCATACGAATCAGGAATCCTGGATGGATGCCATCGAATCTAAGTGCCTTAAAAGGTTTGAGGTCCTTCAGTCCTGTCTTAATCTCTGAAACTGTGAAGGGAAACGTATGTTCAGATAATGGAAATGCCGTCTTTTTCAGATCACGAGGGTGGCATCTAATACGTCTGGTATGTTTCTTGTCGGGAGGCACTCTTGATATAGTAATGATGTGGGAAGCAATTTGGTCAGGTGTTACTTCTGGATGTTTCCTGTATACTTGTCAGTTTCCTCCCAACCTTCTCAGGAAGCTCCATGTTCTCTGCTCGAGTGGGTTAAGTCCAGATTTTCAACTTTGTCCATTTCGGTCTCCGAGACAAGTCCTAGCTGGACAAATATTCCTTGGCTATCTTGTGGTCTCCACTTTGCTGCAAGTGTTGGTAGGACTACAGTGCTTCACTTTCGTCATTCCATCCCGCCATATATTCTTCTCGGTATCCTCTTGGATTACACTTTTTAGCTGTTGTTTTTTTTTGCATCAATGAAGCGTTAGTAGCTCTTATGTGATGGAGGGATCCAGCGAATATTCTTATCCAGTTCCGTCGAAAACTTTGCCCAGTCAGCTTTTTTTCACCGAGCTTGTGGAGTTGATCGTATGACAGGGACCGAGCAACCAATTTGTATCACTACAAATCTGTGCTGGCTGTAAGGAAACGCATCTATCAGTTTCGTTGTGGCGATGATGGAAAAACCGCCGGCAGCTATGACCGAGCGGTTCTAGGTGCTTCAGTCCGGAACTGCGCTGCTACTACGGTCGCAGATTCGAATCCTGCCTCGGGCATGGATGTGTGTGATGTCCTTAGGTTAGTTAGGTTTAAGCAGTTCTAAGTCTAGCGTACTGATGACCTCAGATGGTAAGTCCCATAGTGCTGAGAGCCATTTGAACTATTTGATATTGGAAAAATGGAGCGATCTATCTGATGTCTAAAAGGTCATTCTTATTACATTTTGGACCGAGGGTGGAAGCATTCCAGAAATGGCTAAGTTTGTTAACTGTACTCGGGTCGCCGTGGTTAACGTTTGCCGTGCATGGCAAAATGGTGCTGTCCAGAACCGGCGCTGAGGCATCTGTGGTGCAGCGCAGGTTATAATAACAGGGGTGAACGATGGCTGCGGAGATGTGTAGGGGCGAACGGACGTGCAACTGTTAAGCAACTAACCGACCAGATGGACCAAGGAGCTACCAACAATGTCAACCTCAACGACCGTTAAGTGAACATTGCTATGTATGGGCATCCGCAGGAGGCGCCTGGTTCATGCATCCACGCTGGCATTTCAGCAAATGAATTAAATATGAAACCATTAACATAGGATTAGAGGTAAAATAACAAATATTGCGTTAAACATTCAAAGAAAAGCTCTGGCAAATAGAATCAAGTTATTTGAACACAGTCTAAATGCATTTGCGTTCATGGTCACTGTAATTTCTCCTGCAGCAGAATGCCATACAATTAAGTATATGTATATTCACTCAATATATGTTGTTGTACATTATCACTCGATAAAAAGTACTGTTCTACATTGTACTTTTTTCTAATAGGTGTCTTTAATGTTTCGAGGTTTAACTTTGAAGTAGCACAGACACATACACACAATGATAAGCAATTTAACATATACGCCGGCAGCCACTCATTAATTGTTACCGTTTGTAGTTCATTACTGTTTACTTCATGTTGTCTGAGTCTTGTCTGTATGTGCGTGTAGGCATGTGTCAACGAGTGCTTATACTTGTGATCAATGTAGAAGCATGAGGCTGTGCAGTAACAGAGCAGTTTGTTTAGAGAAGTTCGTTTATCAACGACGTTGGAATCGATTAGAGGGAGTTGGGTAAGGAGGAAGGAACGTGTTACGAGTAGTAAAGGTTCAAATGGCTCTGAGCACTATGGGACTTAACATCGGAGATCATCAGTTCCCTAGACTCAGAACTACTTAAACCTAACTAACCTAAGGACAGCACACACATCCATGCCTGAGGCAGGATTCGAACCTGCAACCGTAGCATCAGCGCGGTTCCGGACTGAAGCACCTAGAACCACTCGGCCACAGTGGCCGGCTGAGTAGTAAAGAATACCCGGAATTACAGAGAGCTAACAGAACTAGATGTATGATCAGAGGGTAGCGAGAATTATTCCTTATTTTATTCATTAAAATCAATATTTTATGGTGATTGTAAGTATGTAATAAATTCAGTTTTCTCGAAGACGATCTGTTGTCCCAACTCCCAACCTTCTCTACGGAATCAGCTAGGAAACGAGCACATGGACAATACTGACAGAGGAAGGGATAGGATTATAGAACATCAGAGAATAACTTCCATGGTAGTTGAGGGGGATGTAGATGGTAAAAACTGGAGGAGAAGACAGAGATTGGAAAACATCCAGCAAATAATTGTGGACATACGGTGTAAGTGCTACTCTGCGATGAAAAAGTTAACACAACGGAGGAAGTCGTGGCAGCTGCATCATAACCAGTCAGAAGACCCATGACCATAAAAAAAGCTATATATTTGTGAGCTAAGTACTACAGTGTACTATCAATCAGTCTGTTGAACGTATACACGCTTCGTGTCATTCTCACTTGCAGAATAGCTTTGTGTACAAGGTTATTCAGTATGATCTAGACACTTCAATGTAAAAAATTTTTGTTTTGAGATATATGATTATACGCATTGAACCAGTAACTCTGGAAGTTTGTTTTGTATAGTGATCTCCAGCAATGTGGCTGCCAGGTCAGCGGAGAAGGTATTTTGCGTAGTTCATGCCGCAATTGCAAGAGGACAGTGATAATTTAATTTGTCAATAGGATGGTGCCCCACAAAGATGTACGTGAGCTCTTGGATACTAAGCTACTACGGCGATGGATCGGTTGTGAATCAGCTGGCAGTCTCCAGTAATTGCTGACATGGCCACCACGTTCTCCGGACCTGACAGTCTGTGATTTTTACCTGTGGAGCTACAGCAAAGTCACTGGTTTCATACCTCCAGTTCCCCACAACATTGTTGACTTACGAGAACGTATCAGGACAATTGTGACTGGCATCGATGTGGACACATTGGAGCGAGTGTTGGCCGAACTGGACTGTAGCTGGATGTGTGCCTGCGACTAACGGTTCACATACTGAACATTTGTGAACATCGCAGAAGAAACTTCTTGAATTGGTTTTTCCAAACGTATAGTCATATAGTTTTTTACAATCACTTGAAAGTGTCTGGACCAATTTGAATAACCCTGTATGCGATGGTCTGAGTCATTAATCTGGACTATACAGACGTCCAAATCACTGTCCTTATTTTAAAGTAGTGAGAATAGGAAACTGTATTATTCCTACCAGTGATGTAAGGAATGAGCGCGTGCGATTAATATTTTGGTCTGTCTAAGGATGAACGAATACTTAACATACATCAGAAAGTAAAATTGGAAGAATCAAATCCCTAAAAATATCTGAAAGTGTGATAAATCGCTAATATGGTGCGTACCATAACTCCAGATTTGACTTTTTTTTCGGGACTTTTCCACTTTGGTTTACTGGGAAACCATTTCGCAACGCCAACAGAACACGGTACCGGTACATAAAAACAGAAATTCCGTAGTACAAAACCACCAGGGACTATCCCATCCACCCCTAAGGCAAAATAAATACGCAACATCTGAGCTGTGATACCTGACACAAACAAACACAATGCCTTCACATTTACTTCTTAAAGACTTGAAATCTTGTTCATTCCATATGTCGAATGCAAATTATTAACATGGTTACGAAACACGTGTACGAAATCCACAGTACTTTTGAACGTAGTCTGACAACTCCAGCAATGCAGTAACATTCAAAATCTGCAGCGTGTTTGCTTCAATACCTTACACCCTTACACTGTTCCATAATCGAGTGACCTTGAAGCGAATGTATGTGGCGACAATGAATGCTCATAGTTATTGCGTGATACAAATAAACTGCACTAATTCTTCTATCTGTGTGGAAAGTGTGAAATCGAGCAAGCAATTAAAATTCTTAACATATGAGGAGAATAGTTCTGCTATGTCTCTTATTAGGGCCATATCCTGTACGTGACTACGGAAGTCAGCATAATTTATCGGATGAATAAGACTTGAAAATATTCACTTGTATACAAAAAAAAATGTAAGAGACGGTTGAACTGCAGTTCCAGCCAGTATGAAGAAAAAAATTATAGTTAGCTTTCTAGTTACATGTTCCATACATCATATTTACGTCAAAACGTTATGATGTGGAATGTCAACTGAACAAACATAGAGCCGGCCGGTGTGGCCGTGCGGTTAAAAGCGCTTCAGTCTGGAACGGCGTGACCGGTGCGGTCGCAGGTTCGAATCCTGCCTCAGGCATGGATGTGTGTGATGTCCTTAGGTTAGTTAGGTTTAATTAGTTCTAAGTTCTAGGCGACTGATGACCTCAGAAGTTAGGTCGCATAGTGCTCAGAGCCATTTGAACCAACAAACATAGAATACAAATTTCAAAAGCTGAAGAAATATTTATGACTACGTGTTTGCCAATTTAAATATATTTTTATCTGTACAGATAACTAGTTACTTGTACCCAATATTTCCTCTGTAGTAGAAAAAGGAGTTGCTAAGGTGAAATACCTTTCATCTACTTTTGAAAAAACTTCTGCTATCTATTTGATATTTTTAGTAGATTGTCAAAGAGTTTTTTAGCTGCATATACCATCTCTTTCAGTGCCAAAGTTAGATTCATGAAAGGGCAATGCAGATAATTTTTCCTTATAGTGTTGCACCGGTATTCTCTAACTCAGATGGATAGTTGATAACAAATTTTATTGGTGAATAAATGTTTTAAGACGCTGTAGTTTCCATTCGCAACCTCTTAACGAGACGCGTGCAAGATGTACCTATGTGAACCCCATACATAATTCAAATTGCTATTTTTGGACACTGAATACTGCTTGCCTAAGTACGGAATCATACTAGAATATTATCTCAGATTTGGCAATCATTCTTACTGCAAAAGTAGCCGAACCTAAACCTTTCAATCCGCTGTTGTTGTTGTTGTTGGTGTCTTCAGTCCTGAGACTGATTTGATGCAGCTCTCCATGCTACTCTATCCTGTGCAAGTTTCTTCATCTCCCAGTACTTACTGCAACCCACATCCTTCTGAATCTGCTCATTGTATTCATCTCTTGGTCTCCCTCTACGATTTTTACCCTCCACGCTACCCTCCAATGCTAAATTTGTGATCGCTTGATGCCTCAGAACATGTCCTACCAACCGATCCCTTCTTCTAGTCAAGTTGTGCCACAAACTCCTCTTCTCCCCAATTCTGTTCAGTACCTCCTCATAAGTTATGTGATCTACCCATCTAATCTCCAGCATTCTTCTGTAGCATCACATTTCGAAAGCTTTAATTCTCTTCTTGTCCAAACTATTTATCGTCCATGTTTCACTTCCATACATGGCTACACTCCATACAAATACTTTCAGAAACGACTTCCTGACACTTAAATCTATACTCGATGTTAACAAATTTCTCCTCTTCAGAAACGCTTTCCTTGCCATGCCAGTCTACATTTTATATCCTCTCTACTCCGACCATCATCAGTTATTTTGCTCCCCAAATAGCAAAACTCCTTTACTACTTTAAGTGTCTCGTTTCCTACTCTAATTCCCTCAGCATCACCCGATTTAAATCGACTAGATTCCATTATCCTCTTTTGCTTCCGCTGATGTTCATCTTATATCCTCCTTTCAACACACTGTCCATTCCGATCAGCAGCTCTTCCAAGTCCTTTGCTGTCTCTGACAGAATTACAATGTCATCGGCAAACCTCAAAGTTTTTATTTCTTCTCCACGGATTTTAATACCTACTCTGAATTTTTCTGTTGTTCCCTTTACTGCTTGCTCAATATACAGATTGAATAACATCAAGGAGAGGCTACAAACCTGTCTTACTCCCTTCCCAACAACTGCTTCCCTTTCATGCCCCTCGATTGGTATAACTGCCATCTGGTTTCTGTACAAATTGTAAATAGCCTTTCGCTCCCTGTATTTTACCCCTGCCACCTTTAGAATTTGAAAGAGAGTATTACAGTCAACATTGTCAAAAGCTTTCTCCAAGTCTACAAATGCTAGAAACGTAGGTTTACCTTTCCTTAATCTTTCTTCTAAGGTAAGTCGTAGGGTCAGTATTGCCTCACGTGTTCCAACATTTCTACGGAACCCAAACTGATCTTCCCCGATGTCGGCTTCTACCAGTTTTTCCATTCGTCTGTAAAGAATTCCCGTTAGTATTTTGCAGCTGTGACTTATTAAACTGATAGTTCGGTCATTTTCACATCTGTCAACACCTGCTTTCTTTGGGATTGGAATTATTACATTCTTCTTGAAGTCTGAGGGTATTTCGCCTGTCTCATACATCTTGCTCACCAGATGGTAGAGTTTTGTCAGGACTGGCTCTCCCAAGGCCATCAGTAGTTCTAATGGAATGTTGTTTACTCCCGGGACCTTGTTTCGACTCAAGTCTTTCAGTGCTCTGTCAAACTCCTCACGAAGTACCGTATCTTCCATTTTATCTTCATCCACATCCTCTTCCATTTCCATAATATTGTCCTCAAGTACATCGCCCTCGTATAGACCCACTGTATACGCCTTCCACCTTTCTGCTTCCCCTTCTTTGCTTAGAACTGGGTTTCCATCTGAGCTCTTGATATTCATACATGTGGTTCTCTTCTCTCCAAAGGTCTCTTTAATTTTCCTGTAGGCGGTATCTATCTTACCCGTAGTGAGATAAGCCTCTACATCCTTACATTTGTCCTCTAGCTATCCCTGCCTAGCCATTTTGCACTTCCTGTCGATCTCATTTTTGAGACGTTTGTATTCCTTTTTGCCTGCTTCATTTACTGAATTTTTATATTTTCTCCTTTCATCAATTAAATTCAATATTTCTTCTGTTACCCAAGGATTTCTACTAGCCCTTGTCTTTTTACCTACTTGATCCTCTGCTGCCTTCACTACTTCCTCCCTCAGAGCTACCCATTCTTCTTCTGCTGTATTTCTTTCCCCTATTCCTGTCAATTGTTCCCTTATGCTCTCCCTGAAACTCTGTACAACCTATGGTTTAGTCAGTTTATCCAGGTCCCATCTCCTTAAATTCCCACCTTCTTGCAGTTTCTTCAGTTTCAATCTACAGTTCATAACCAATAGATTGTGGTCGGAGTCCACATCTGCCCCTGGAAATGTCTCACAATTTAAAACCTGGTTCCTAAATCTCCGTCTTACCATTATATAATCTATCTGATACCTTTTAGTATCTCTAGGGTTCTTCCATGTATACAACCTTCTTTTATGATTCTTGAACCAAGTGTTAGCTATGATCAAGTTATGCTCTGTGCAAAATTCTACCAGACGGCTTCCTCTTTCATTTTTTAGCCCCAATCCATATTCACCTATGTTTCCTTCTCTCCCTTTTCCTACTCTCGAGTTCCAGTCACCCATGACTATCAAATTTTCGTCTCCCTTCACTACCTGAATAATTTCTTTTATCTCATCATACATTTCATCGATTTCTTCATCATCTGCAGAGCTAGTTGGCATATAAACTTACTGTCGTAGGCAGGCTTCGTGTCTATCTTGGCCACAATAATGCTTTCACAATGCTGTTTGTAGTAGCTTACCCCACTCCTATTTTTTTTATCCATTATTAAAACTACTCCTGCATTACCCCTATATGATTTTGTATTTATAACCCTGTATTCACCTGACCAAAAGTCTTGTTCCTCCTGCCACCGAACTTCACTAATTCCCACTATATCTGACTTTAACCTATCCATTTCCCTTTTTAAATTTTGTAACCTACCTGCCTGATTAAGGGATCTGACATTCCACGCTCCGATCCGTACAACGCCAGTTTTCTTTGTCCTGATAACGACGTCCTCTTGAGTAGTCCCCGCCCGGAGTTCCGAATGGGGGACTATTTTACCTCCGGAATATTTTACCCAAGAGGACGCCATCATCATTTAACCATACAGTAAAGCTGCATGTCCTCGGGAAAAATTACGGCCGTAGTTTCCCCTTGCCTTCAGCCGTTCGCAGTACCAGTACAGGAAGGCCGTTTTGGTTAGTGTTATAAGGCCAGATCAGTCAGTCATCCAGACTGTTGCCCCTGCAACTACTGAAAAGGCTGCTGCCCCTCTTCAGGAACCACACGTTTGTCGGGCCTCTCCACAGAAACCTTTCAATAGGTTTACTGAATAGTCTTTCCAGTTTAAGTTTTCATTAACGTACTCACCTAGGACCTTTTAGCTCTATGCCCCGTTTTTTTTTTTTTTTTCGTTGCATAAAATATAACCAGGACCGATCAAAAAATTTTCTTTAGCTCCCATTGATAGTAAAATTTTGCTGATATTTCCATAACGGACGTAGTAGAGCAAAATGGTTTCCAGGTTTGAAATCGTCATGAAAAACATCTTCATACTAAGTAAAATTCATGTCAGATATCTACAGCTTGTTTTTCACTATTAATCGTTGCGCTTTCGCATGAACTACTATTTTAAGTGAGATATGTTGTCGGGTTCGTCGGTGTGTTAGTTGAACAAGTAAATGTTAAGTTGGTTTCTCTGCTGCGAACACGTGCAGATAAGAATCTTACTGACAGAATTTCACATTCACGACTGAGCGAAGTATTAGGTGACATCTGTCGCTATCTCTTAGAACTCTCTACAGAGAAGTGAAACAGCTGTGTAGGAGGAGGTGCGTCACTGTATTTATTACTCACTGCCACCGCTACCAGCCCACACGAGAGAAACTCTGGTTCTGGCAAACTCACTCGTGTCCAAAAGCAACACACAAGTGAGTCACCTACCAACACACTTCCGCCATCATACACACAGGGTGAGACATAAAACAGGCCACATCAAATAAATTAATCGTGACGCAGATTTCGCTGTTTTAAAAAACGATGTGTCGAAATTTCTGAAGTACTCGAGTAATTTTTAATGTCTAGTTGCCGCATTGTGAAACTGACTTCTTCGAAACTTTCTTTTGTGGTGCCAGAAAGGGCCTTCAAAGAGGATGTGCACGGCATGACTTATGTGGAACCTGATCAAACAGTAACAAGAGAACAGCACCACAAACCGCGGTCCCGCCGTCAGGAGACGGCTTCCCACAAACTCCTGCCGTACTGCACGAAATGCAAGCAAACACCTAGTGTACCTCAGGTATGGTTCACGTGTCTGCATGTACGCCTGGAACCCACCAGTCTGTGCTCTGCTGTTGTGGCGATAAGACGACCGTTCGTGAGCTATTCAGACGCTCACAATGTATAGACAGTTGAAAAAGTTGGTATGCTCTTCATTTATTGCGAACGTTATCCTACTGCTAAAGCAGCGGTGGGGTTGAGCACTGAACGATATCCTGATTGTGCCACGTCCTTATGACGTATCTTTGCGAATATTCACATAAAAAAATTAAAAATCTGGAAGTGTGAAGAATAAAAGTTGCTAACAAAAGAGAAAAGCAACGAACGAGACATTTTTGTATCAAATAAGTGACCATATATCAAAGTTTTCACTCACAAATTAGCCAGCCGTTGTGGCCGAGCGGTTCTAGTCGCCTCAGTCCGGAACCACGCTGCTGCTACGGTCGCAGGTTCGAATCCTGCCTTGGGCATGGATGTGTGTGATGTCCTTAGGTTAGTTAGGTTTAAGTAGTTCTAGGTCTATGGGACTGATGACCTCAGATGTTAAGTCCCATAGTGCTTAGAGCCATTGGAACCATTTGAACTCACAAATTATGTTTCAATTAATGGCTCAGTAAACCAGAAATCGAAGTCTTTAATGCAACCTACAGGTTCAGTTAGTGCGGCTGGTTCTATTACAGCTTGTCCGGTCGAGCAACATCGACTCGTTTCTAACATGGAAGGTGAGTAGACTGTTAACCCTTAAGAAGAACAAGCCGCGTTTCTGCAAGGGATATGTTCCCACCTCTCGCCATGTGTGGGTATGTACTGTATTTTGTTGCGAAATAGAAATTAGAGAGGCAAGAAATGGCGTCCGCAAAGGGGTCGCATTAAGTAATGTTGAAATGAGTCAAGGGCGTAGAGCGCCGTGGGGACAGAAGGGGGGAGAGACAGTAGTTACGCATTTTATGATAAGACCTAAGTTAAAATAATCCATTGCTGAAAATAAGTACCACGCAATGGACTTTTTACCATCACGCAAAGACCCTTTCATTGACCGTATATGAGACGATGCAAAAATTACGTATGTTGTGCGGCAGCTCGATGGAGGTGCACAGACGTGGGCGAATCAAATGGCTGCAATGTTCTGCTATTACGCCACGTCTGAAGTCATTGTGTTGCAAAAAGCACTGAGGGGGTGGCGCGAGGGCAGGGGGGGGGGGGGGGGAGGAGGGGGGGAGGGAAGCAACATGAATTACAAAATGGGTTTATGATTGGGTCTTGTTACACTAGCAATCGTGAGAGTATGTGCAAGTTTTTCCAATCTCAACTACAACACTAAGTGCATTTGGGCAAACAGTCAGATACTCTTACGGAGATTTCTACTCTAAACAGATGTGTACCAGAAAACTGGCAGTGGTACTTTATTAATACTCCCATAGAAACGATAGACTTTTTACTTCGTTTTATGGCGTGCAAGGACAGCGCCATATGTTACTGCAACAGGGAAAATTGGTGTAAGAAAAGTAAGAGGAACAATAGCGGAGAAACAAACGGGCAGAAAATACGTAAGTCGTCGAGAGCGTTTCCGGTGCGATGGTTCAAATGGCTCTAAGCACTATGGGACTTAACATCTGAGAACATCAGTCCCCTAGACTTAGAACTAATTAAACCTAACCTAAGGACATCACATACATCAATGCCCGAGGCAGGATTTGAACCTGTGACCGTAGCAGCAGCGCGGTTCCGGACTGAAGCGACTAGAACCGCTCGGTCGCAGCACCCGGCTCCGGCGCGATGTTAACGATTATCGGCAGAAATCGAATAACCGTACAAATCATTTCAGTAACGGAATAGCAAATGTAGCAGACAAGGCAGCAGTGGTAAACAGAACAATACTCGGCAAAGGCAGCATCCGCGAGATTACATTTTCTTGCGACCGAGGTTCGTGTAGGAAGGAGTAGTTACGTTTAACAGAGGACCTGAAATGGTTCTGAGAAAATGAAGAATAGTAAATGTAATGTTGAGAAGAAAGCTAATATTTTTAATATGGAGGGGGTGCTGGGCAGTGAAGAGTTGTGGAGAGGCTGGAGGCAGCATGGGATTATTGTAGCAAGAAGCAGAAGCTAAGAAGAACATCTGTAGCCTCATATTTACGTAATTCGTTTGATCTGAAAGCTCATGATGAGTGTAATCTAACTGGATAATCGCAAGAGTGGATCACTATCAGCAACAAACAGTGAAGCAATTTAATTTTTAGTACGGCCTGGACTGAAACACATCCGACGTTACAATATTTTACTGGGAGCTAACAGGAACTTACAGCAGAAATGAGGCTCACGCGCGCAAAGGGTCTTGTGTGCCCTAACGGAGTATTCACTGAACAGCAGGTTGCTGCAGTGGATATTGCCACACACACAGTGAATGGCACACTGGGATCTGATCGACATGATAGTAGCCGAGATGAAATTCATACTTTCGTCATTGTTAATGATAAACAGCTATTTGTTATGGACGACCTGCACCCTGAGTGTCACAGTAAAGATGAATGCGATTTCGCACCGGGAGGTTCTGTTGCACAGGCCGGATAAGAAAGTGTGTTGATAGAACAAAGGTAGCCGACTGAGAAACTTATGGTAGCCAGAAAGTTATGTAGTATGAGTGAAAGCCAACCCGATTTTCGTGCTGCTCTTGATTAGATATTTAGTGAAGACTGTGATGTTGAACCTCCAAGCGACGTGTGTGTTAAATGTACCAAGGAAGTGAGGTGTAACTATGTTAGTAATAAGGATATCGTAATGTACCCAGTTACTAGCGTAAACCCTACAATGGGCTCTAGAAGTTACAGTAGACCGGTTAAGTGCACAAAACTATACACCTTTATCTCTGACGTCGGTCTATTGTAAAATTTTGGAACATGTGCTGTGCTCGTGTGCTATGACATTTCCGGAGACCGAAAATCTCCCATGTAGGAACCAACATCGGTTCCGAAGACAACGGTCGTGAGAAAGCAGGTCGCTCTGTTCGTCCGCGAGACCCAGAAAGCAGCAGGTACTGGCGCCCAGCTAGGTGGCGCGTTCCTTCACATCCAAAAGGCTTTCGACGCAGCTCCACACTGCCGCTTAATGAACATAATGGAATATCAGACAAACTGCGTGACCGGACTGAAGGGTTTCTTACAAATAACATGGCATTTCATTCTAAACGGAGAGAAATCCTAGGCCACAGAACTATCTTGGGGCGTGCCCCAGAGGAATATTAAAGGACCATTACTTTTCACGGTATATAGAGGGTGAAAATCGTACAAACCGACAAACTCTGAGAAGTTGTACAGACACCGAAACAAATATTTTCCTATAATGTCAAATTTTTCAGCAAGAATTTTTTAAACCGGTCGAGGAAGTTCCCTCTGGATGAAAATTAATTAAGCTGGCACTCTCTGGCAGGTTGGATTGGACAATTAAAATTTTTTCCTGAGGTATTTTCCTTTGAGGGCAAAAAGTAACACAAACAAGTTTTAATTCTTTATTACCAAGAGACAACAATTTTAACACAATTGCTTGCGACATTACTTGCGGGTGCTTGCTACGCGCTACAGTCGGGTTTCCGTGTAGCATATCCCAGCGAGTAAGGGCAAGAGCAGCCGCTAATAGATCACGTGGCTCGATCCAAAGGGGTTGGCTACACGCCGACGCTCTAAAGCCCTTATAAATCCACAACGTGCAGACTTCTTATTACCTTATGAGGTAGAGAGACAAATTAGCTAATGATAAAATGTCCACTGAATTATAACAGCTTTATTCACGTTTCTGCCAACACAAATTTCTGAAAGGTGGCCTCATACATTTTAACCTACAGTTTTTTTTAGAAACACTCCCGAATTCTTGGTAGTAATATTCACTAAAATTGCGATTATTTACGGCACAATATCATTGAACTAATTAAATCACATTAACAAAATCTACGCAAGTCTCTCGCAAAATCACAGTCCGAAATTTGTTGAATTCGCGGCATACACACCGCCCAAACGACACCTACCAAAACAAGGACCAGCGACTAAAGACCTCGTGCTCTGCTCAGAATGCTTAATTACAAACTCGATCGCATGACCACCACTGGAGTCAACGTAGCTGACTTACTTCTGACCACCATACGAGTTTTATGCTACAATTTTCATACAAATTTATAATCATTTGCGAGTTCATCTAATTACTTTACAATAAAATATAATTTATATAATTTCAAAAAACTTTTTCAGTATTTCACATTTAGCAAATACTTGTAACGTCACATGCCTCAACTTCAAACATCACTTAACTGCTAATTGGTATATTATGTAGCACCAGCCCTAGGCTATATAATTTATATAATGTCAAGAATTTATTTTCTTCTATTTTATTTTTTAGCAAGTGTTTGTAACGTTACATGAGCTATCGCTGGCAAATACACATAATTTTATCTTCAGGATTTATGAATTTAGGCAAAATATCAGATAATTCAATTACCAATCTGACGAATAGCTACTCAATTTTATACTGAAATCGTGTCCAATATCAGTCACGACTCACTCTGTTACGCTTTCACTCCATAACACTTTTCTGTACTTGCACTTTGGGTTCTTGAGTCCAACAATTTATTGGTGAGTCGTGGATCTCCCACACTCGCCATAGTACAGCGAGCAGTGCCATGCTACTTCTCGCCAGCCAAGCCATCTCCTATCAAAGTATACAAGCAAGTCCCTAATGAATGACTGCACAAACAAACGTTCCATGATTCCCAATGATCAGGCTTTAGGAACCCTCGTGGATCACCATGTGTCACTATATGAAGATTGCAAGTGAAACTTGTCAAGTCAACTAGAGAAATGTTTATGTATAAATCAAAACTGTAGCAGATACCCATGAGATCAATTGCCAATACATAAATCAATTCCTGCTTTTCCATTTGGATAAATATCCAAAATTTTATCAAGTCTTTGGGTTTACATACTTCTGATCATCAGTATTACATAAACATACTACCATATGAAACATGTCAGTACATCACCCATTACTCATATCACCCCAATACACCAAACTTAGCGCCTGTCGTTTATTTCCCACATCACTATTTCTCTAATTTTTTAAACATTTCTTCACATGTATTTATTCACATACGACATTTTCTGTACTTCCTCAAAGCCAATTTCCCTCACATTTGCCAATACCAATAAAATAAGTTCCAATCCCTTAAATAAATCTCTTAAACTTTAATTTTCCTGTCTACACCATATTCCTCCATAGTCAAACTATTTTTCTCATCATCAATGTCCTTCACACATCCTATACAACTCATTCTACACCTCATACATATACCATCAAAACAAAAAACATTTAATTATTAAAATTCCAAATGACTTAAGACTATACAATCATGATGAACCAATGAATACACATTTCATACATTGCGTTCTCACGCCTTTGCCAGCATACTCATGTCGGGTTCAATATACGTTTTCAGCTCAGTTATAATACTCAGACCCAAAAGTTTCCTTGACGTGGGATGCACCAGTCTGCAGGCGCTGAAATGTGGGCACTCTGTTATCTCAAATGACTCTTGATGGAAATTCAGACAGTTTCTTGACCTCCCCATCTACTTCACTTATTTTCTCTTTTTTTCTGACCAAGACTCTATCTCCACCTTTAAATTTAAATGTTTTGTATCTTCCATCATGACGTTTCCTTCTTTTAGATTTCCTTGCAAGCAAATTTTGATGAACTCTCTCCTGTTTAGTTACGGGGTTTGCTGGAGGAAACTCAATATTTTCTGCTAACAAGTTGTCTGGTTTTCTTCCCATCATTACCTCAAAAGTAGAGAAATCTGTTGCTCTACTTTTAACTGTATTCATAAGATCTTCAAATACAGGTATGTACCCCACCCAAGTAGTGTGTCTTTTGCTGCAGTATGTTCTGCGCAACCTTCCCTGCTCTCGCACGTAACTGTCAGCAGGATTACTCATAGGGTGGTACACCGATATCCTTTGAAACACGTCTGTATTCATTACCAGCGATGGCGAGGCATGACAGAATCTCTGACCAGAGAGTTATTTATCGTTGCTAGTCTGCGCTTGACCGCGCGAGTGTTCAGTTGCGAGGGGCACTCTGTCGGCAGTAGTAGTCTGGTGCAGTTGCGAGTGGCACTCTGTCGGCAGTAGTAGTCTGTCGGTAGTAGTTGTAGTGAGTGGACGGTTGTACTGAGCGGGCGTCAGCATGTGTCGGCGGCGTGCTCTCCTTGCATCTCTGGTCACGGTTCGGGACGAGGTATATTGTTATCGAAGGTAATGAAGCAGCATTGCGCTCAGCTAATAACATATGTTAATTGTAATTAATTTGTTCAAGAATTGCCCCAATAATAATTTTCTTATAAAGTAACTGTTTTAAAGAAAAAGATTCATTTCAAGTTAAATAATACTTCCTATGCATTCCATCCAAGATTCAAAATTAATTATGGGCCAGCATTCCACGGAGCTGTGCCAGAAATTTTAGATAAGAGCAGATATAGATGCAAGTTTTACTGAGGTAAGAATTTTTGGTTTTAATTATTTCACAGGGCCGAAGGTCAGCGTTGCTGCCCTTATAAGATTTATCAGGTTTAATTATTTGCGTTGAGATGTTATTCAGTTCATGCTTCATTATTTAATTAATATTATTGTGATTTTAATGAGCAATCTTCATTAGTTAATGTTTGTGGGAGTTTACATTTGGGCCATTATTATTCTTTAATTTTGCAAGGAGGTTACGCTTGGCTCATTTTTACTATGCAGTTTTGTGGGAAGACAACATTTTCATTAACATTGACTTTTCACATTTCTTGCGGGGAGGTTACACTTGGCGACATCCGGACCAGGATCGTATTTCTTTGAGAATCTTTTGAGAAGTAGTCAGATATCTGCTCTTATTTACTTAAATATAATTAGCATTTGGCGCAACGCTTTTACTAATTTTGTGACTTTCTCTCACAGATCATCGGCAATTCGTTGCTCTTTGTTGTATTTGTGTTTGTTGCATTTTGTATTGTCTTTGTTTCATTATTGAATGATTGTGATTTGTGTAAAAATGCCGCGAAAAACTGTTAACAGTACATCGCGAGGTATAATGAGTGAAATAACCGACCTAAATAACTTGACCGATAGTACTTGCGACATGCAGTATAATGATGACAATCCTCCGTTTACTGACAATCAGTACGTACCGACCACTAATAATGATTTTGATCCTAGTGATGAACAAACGAATTCGATTGTGTCCTCTGTTAATTTAATGACAATTGATGACGCGGGGCGTTCTGTTGTAATGAGCGCTGCCCAGGTCAACACAAGCGGTTTGCAAAATTTAAGTAATGAGCAGACAAATTTGTCTAATGAAAATGAACAGTGTAATCAGAATGCGTCGGATTTATTTAATTCCGATTTAGTGACCAACAGTATACATCCGATTAGCAAACATTTTCAAGAATCACAGAATGACCAAATGGTCACACAAAACCTGACAATTGCAGGTATACCACTAAACAGCACAGAGAATAGAAATGCTAATTTTGGTTTGGATCAAATTATGGCAGTATTGCTACAGTTCAAGAACGAAGTTAATGAAAATTCCAAACTACTTAACGAAAAACAAAGCGAGAATTTCAAACAACTACTTAATGAAAATTCCAAACAACAGAGTGAAAAACAAGACAATCTTAGTAAAAAATTAGACAACAATTCCAAACAACTTAAAGAAGATCTCAAACAACAGCTTAATGAAAATAACGAAAATCTCAATGAAAAATTAGACAACAATTCCAGGCAGCTTAGTGAACAGATTAGAGCCGTTGGCGCACAATGTCATGATACTTAGGAACAATTACGCGAGGAAATTGAGGCTTGTGCTAGGAAAAGTAGCGAAGAAATTAGATCTGTTATTCAAGAATTAAGGGATATGCAAACAGCTAAAACAGAAACACGTAGAGACGAAATTAGTGCAGTCGGTAAACAATGCTCTGAAAAAGCAACACAATTACGCGATGAGTTTAAATTAATGACAGCAGAACTTTCGCGCACAATGGATGCAAAGATAGACGCGAAATTTGAACAACAGAATAGTCAAATTGACGAGCGTTTTAATCACCACCTACAAAACAGTGAAACGCGTTACCGTAAATTTATACAGGAACAGAATAAAGTAGAACGACAAGTCATGGAAACAATCACCACAGAGAGACAAGACGATAAACGTAAATTGTTCGCGAAAGCAAAAACATACGTAGACAACAATATTGCTACAGTGTCTGACGAAATTAATACCATCAAACAGTTGAACACAGAATTACGTGATGAAATTTCTGATCTTCAATCAAAAACAGATACACACACAGTAGATATTCGAACGGTGACCGACAGACTCAAACAATTAGAACTAACACAGGATTCCGATGTCATCAAAGCTGACGTTAAAAAATTGAACGAAGCCACACGTAAATTACAAAAAGAGGTTAATGCTTCTGACACTAAAAACGATGATCAGGTAAAAATACTGACTGAAAAATATGATGAATTGGCCAGTCGTATTGACGTTATTGAAAGTAATAATGACAGCAAATCAGACGATACTGCACCGATTTTGTTTAACCAAACACCTGAATTCCAAAATTTACAGTAGACAATCAATGAGATCGATTCGTCTAATAACACATTACGTAGAAAATTGTCAAGTTTACAGCAAGAGGTAACAGAGATAAAAAATATTTCAGTTAATAACACGTCACAGCATACGGCGAATTCCGAACATTTCTCACACTCACACAGCCAGTATAATTTAGGTAATCTACAGAGAGTACGTGAGTTAGATTCCGAACAGTCACAGTCAAACAGATTCCCATACAATCCTGAACCTGTTCCGACATACAGAGATGATAATTTTGATTACAAACATTTTCTGTCAGTGAGAAAATTTAAAGTATTTAAAAATGACGGAACACAGATTCACCCACTGGATTGGATACAACAATTTAGCTTTGCTTTTCCACCGACTTGGCCCGTAACACACAAACTTGAATTTATTTGCAGTTTTCTGGAAGGCGAACCGGCAACTCGTATGAGACCGATCGCGAGATAATGCTACTCAGTAGAAGAATTTCAGAATGCTTTCCTGTCAGCGTATTGGTCGAAGACGACACAGCGCGGAATTAACGATCAACTAATTAGTTTACCTAATTATGAGAACTCAAATTTTCCGAGTGTCACGCAATTTTTTGAGCGTATGGTCCAACAAAACCAGTACTTAAGTGAACCATATAGTGAATCTGCACTCATTCAATTATGTATTTCTAAATTGCCACGATCATTAAGAGTGTCACTTTTAACGGGTCAGCAAAAAGAAAATATCTCGGCATTCAGGGATCTGTTACAGCTTTCGGAAGTGCAGCAATCGGATTATTCCTTTAGAAACAAAAATTTTTCATATAATAACCAAGGGCAACAAACATACAGCAATTATGATCAGGCACGCAATTTCAATAGCAAAGCTAATAGACGCTTCAGGAACGACAACCACCAGAATTCTAATAACAGGCAAAATTTTAATTATCAGTATCGACAAAATTATCAGCAAGAAGAACCACATTTTAGTAACAATAGACGTTTTTCTCCGAAACAGCATCAAAGTCAGCCGGTTAGCATACCTAACCAACAATGTAATGCACAAGGTCAACTAGGCTTTAATGTTTCGCCGCGTGCACGTATAGTCCCAACTACAACAAATAGTAATGCATGCCAGCAAGGAAATAACTACGTACAGAAAACACAGTATTTTAATTCCTATCGCAATGCGCCGTATAGGAATGACTATCACGACAGACGTAAAAACAATGAGCACAATATTCAACATACGTTTAATAACAGTCGGTCTTACCAGCAGCAAAATGATCAGCAACAACATATTATTATGAATGAACCAGACAGTAGGTATCATTCAGAACGTAATACGTCTGGAAGAAATAACAGAACAGTTCAAATAGTGGAAATGCCTCAGCATCATCCAGAAAATAATAACACGTCAGATAGAATTTGACTAGATACAGTACAGGTCGCATCTTCCAGTAACACAAGCACTACTTTTGACACGCAGAATGTTGTTCACGAAAATGTTATTACTTTTGACGACATCAGACACACTCTTTTGCAGGAAAGACCATTTGTTCAGAAAACCATTTCACATCCTGTCATCGAAATTAAAATTGGTTCATCGAAATTTTCAGCAGTAATCGATTCTGGCTCACCTACGTCAGTAATAAATGAAGAAACTTTCAACGAGTGTAACAAAGAGAATGCCTATTCTACGTTACCATTAGGTAAAACGAAAATAAAAGGAGCAGTATCGAGTAAAGGAGTAGATGTAAAATTACAGACACATTTATCATTTTGTATTGCGGGTCATACATATCACTCAAATTTTTGGATTGTTCCTTTATTGACAACAGACGTTATTCTAGGTACCAATTTTCTGGTACAACACGACGCAATTATTGACTTTCAAAATTCCTATTTAATGTTGAAGGATGAAAATGTACAATTGGCTTTAGAATTTCAGCACTCATTATCTGCAGAAGAACAAACAATTAATCGCACAGAGGTCATTTCCGTATCACGTGGCATAGGCTGTAATTCCACATTGTTCACAGATACGTACGTACATAACTATAATACTCCAGACGAAGCTGACTACGACGTAATGCAGGTGATTTCTGATAAAGTTAAACAAAGCAGTGCAAATACAGACGACGAACGCACGCAACTACACAAAATTCTTTTACAGCAAGCTCCAGTTTTCGACAACATTTCTGGTACTATGTCCGGTTTCATGTATGAATTTCAAGTCAAACAGCACGACACATTTAAAGCGAAGCATTATTCCATTCCATATATCCATAGAGAACACGTTAAGAAAGAATTGCAGGATATGCTTGACCAAGGAACTATAGAACCGGCAGTTAGTCCGTACATAAACCCGCTGCATATTGTTAAGAAAAACAATGGCTCACTTCGCCTCGTGCTTGATTCACGTCACATCAGTGACATAATTATTAATGAAACAGATCGACCACAGACACTAGAGGAACTACTACAGAAATTTCACGGTACTGCTATTTATTCTACATTAGATCCGAAATCGGGATTTTGGCAAATTCAGCTCCATCCGAACTGCAGAAAGTACACAGCACTTCTCTGTTTTGGTGACTGTTATCAATTTTGTAAATTACCGTTCGGCTTAACAATTTCCTCAGCAGCTTTTATTTGCGGTTTGAATACAATACTTCCGACAGAGCTTAAAGACAGAATCACAACGTACGTAGACGACATTTTTATTGCTGAAGCTAACTGGTCTGAACACAATTTGATTCTTGAACAACTGTTACAAACTTTTCGTGCACAAGGACTCACAGTTAATCTCAGTAAACTGCACTTTGGTAAAACTTCTATAAAATTTCTTGGGCATGTAATTTCAGCAGAAGGCATTGCGCCTGACCCGGAAAAACTTCAAGCTTTACGTGACATTACTGTTCCTACGACGAAGAAACAACTACGCAGCTTTTTGGGTTTAATTAACTTTTTTCGTAAATTTATTCATTACTCTGCTTTAGATACCCCCAGATTATGTCAATTGACAGGAAAAAACACTATTTGGTCTTAGGATAGGCAAGCACATTCTGAATTTATGTATCTGAAACATGCTTTGTTGAATGCACCACTTTTATCGCACCCAGATCTTACCAGAAATTTTTCCATTGCTACCGGCAGTTCTAACACCGCTTTAGGCGTACATATTTTCCAGGAAATTGAAGAAGGTGGTTCTACAGTAATTAAAAACATCGCATTTGCAAGTCACATTCTGTCTCCTGCTGAACGTAATTATTCCGTTACAGAACTGGAAACATTATGTGTTGTTTGGGCTTTTACGAGATTTCGACATTTTTCTTTATGGAAGTCATACCACCGTTTACACAGACCACAGAGCGATACAATTTTTACTTTCGGCTAAATTCACACACGACAGATTAAGCAGATGGAAACTTTATTTGCAGGAATTTAATTTTACAATTGTTCACATTCCCGGCACTCAAAATATTGTAGCAGATGCACTATTCCGTTCTCTCAGCAACAATCAGCAAGACATCGCAACCAACTTTTGCAAAGCAAATTTCAGCGTCATGTACATTCAACAAGTCGTATTTGAAAATTTTATTTCGTCGTCATTACAAGACATAGCACAAGAGCAAAGTAAAGACAATGTGTGGAAAGAGATTAAACACCTCTGGCAAGATAGGAATAATGTTACCATTAGAAACCATTACACTGTACGCAATGACATTCTGTTTCGCCGCTCTCATCCTGACAGCAACAATTGGTTATTATGCATTCCTGACGAGCTTATTAACAAATTAATCTGGTATACTCATTTAAGTTACGCACATTACGGAGCTAGAAAATGTTTTCTTATACTGAGACAGAACTGTTATTTTACGAACATGGAGAAACGTATACGACGAGTTTTAGCGTCATGTAAAATCTGCCAGAAAGCTAAGTCAGACACAACTTCACATATTATTCCATTATATCCCATTGTCCCTGTTAAATTGAGACATTTGGCCGCCGTAGACATTTTTGGTCCAATTCCCAGAACTAATAGAGGTTTTTGCTACATCTTTGTCGCTGTTGAACTCACTTCAAAATTTGTTACCTTCACTCCGTTACGCAAAGCTACTGCTAAAACTGTTTCGAAAGCATTTGTAAAACATTTTCTATTTCATGTAGGGGATGTTTTGAAAGTAATTTCCGACAATGGATCGCAGTTTCGATCTGCTATATGGACACGTATGTTACGAGCTAGAAACATTTCTCCGATCTATATATCCAGGTACCATGCTTCTTCGAACCCTTGTGAACGATTAATGAAAGAAATTGGTAAACTGTGTAGAATATACTGCCATAAAAGACATATTGATTGAGACACACACATTCACTCATTCCAAGATGTAATTAATTCCATACCAAATGAATCCACTATGCTATCTCCGTCTGTTATACTGAAAGATGCTGAACAACAAAATTAAAGAATTAGTAACATTTCCTACATCTCGTCGACTACGACACCATGAAATAATTGACATTGCGCTGAACAACATCAAACGTGCCGCAGAGCGCCGGAGAAGAGAGCAAAAACAGGTTTGTACACGTCGTGACTTCCACGTTGGACAGAAGATATTAGTACGTACACACTATTTATCCAACAAAATAAAAGGTAAGTGCAGTAAATTTGAGCTTCTATACGCAGGTCCATATCGAATTCGCAGCATTCCTCACCCTAATGTTGTACGCGTCGAAACTTTGAGAACCAGAAAATCAAAAGGAAACCATCACGTGTTGAACGTCAAACCTTTTATGAATGAAGATACTTTATGATTTATCACACTGTAATGCCATTTCCTAATTTTTTATGACCACTTATGCAATTATATTCACATGAACACTTACTGATGATTGTCGTATTTTTTCTTGGCAAGTGCCCGGCAAGGTAAGGTTAGCAGGTCGCTTTTCTTGTCGTTACACATCAGACCGTGCATATTTTTCCAGATGAATTTACACATTTTATGACCACTTATGCAATTATATTTATGTGACTACTTACTGATGATTGTCGTATTTTTTCTTGACAAGTGCCCGGCAAGGTAAGGTTAGCAGGTCGCTTTTCTTGTCGTTACACATTAGACAGTGCACATTTTCCAGATAAAATTACGTATCTTACGAATAATTATGCAATTCTATCTAGTGATATATTAATTTTATAAAAATTTTTCTCTATTAAAGTCTTTAATTCTCGCCTCTATTAACTACAGAACATACAAGCTGAACACAAAGAAGGTCACATTTCTTGTCATTTTTTTATGTTTGTACGATTGTTTTCATGTTTTGTTTGTATGCACTATGAAATAGTTCAGATATAACACACACCAATTGACTTTGACATTTTTGCCCTATGATATCTCAACACCGTGACTGTTTTACATTTTTTGCTGCTGCATTGTGATATTCTGTGTACATTTTTGCATTTAAACACTGTCTACGTTTTTTGACATATTACGTTTTCTGTCATGTTATGCTGTATGCTCAATTATGTTACTATAAACCAGTTTTTATTTAATGGGTATATGAATTAAATGCAAGACATTAATCTTTGTTCATCATTTTCAGAAAGAAATTATGTGTAAACAAAATAAATTAAAGAGAAATGGGAATTTCACCTTCGGAATGAACGAAAGAGAATGTAGTACTTGGTGATGAAGAGTAAATGGATCAGAATTAACAAGCATTAACAAGAATATACTATACACATCGTAGAATAGCAGTCTTAACTAATTCTTTCTTTCAGAATACGAAGCGATTGATGCAAACCGTCAGAGAGAACTTCACATCTTAGTTTTAGTGATGAAATATGCTAGAAATAAGGAATAGTTGTATAATGAATAATGAAGTGATTTTTTGCAGATGATAATGAATGGTGATGAATAATGATGAAGAATATGTTACTATGGATAATGAAGTTTTTCTTTGCAGATGAAAATGATGATGAAGTTTATATATTTGCTGTTAGTTAAGAAATGCTATGTAGTTATTTAAGTATTTGTTGCAGTTCATTTTGACAGTATGTTTTATATCGTATGGTATGATGACTGAAGGTTTTGGAAAGGACAGCTAGAGAACACATATTTTTATACACATTTCACTACCTGTTAATTCAAAGTTCACTACTTTTCAGCATAGTATGCGTTTCTTCTTTCAGCTCAATAATCCATTTTGTATTTTTTCCAGGAGAAGCTTTTCATGATACTTACTAAACCTGTTACTTATTAAACCTGTACTAGTACTTGCATTTTTTTGACCCAGTTGTGTCTATCATTTATAAATGTGATCACATATACTGCCTTGTTTCATAACCTTGCTACAGCTGACTCATGACGAATGACGTTACACATCTTCATTTGCAGCAATAGCTCAAAAGCAAACAAAGTAATTACCAGTCCCAAATAATGCTACTAGTTTAAGAGAATTCTGAATAATACTGATCAGCTCTGAATAGTATGTCACTTCAGTAATGACTTCTTAATAATACAAAAAAAATGATGCTTTGTAACTGGCCAATGAATGCCACTGTTTATTGTAATAAGATTACTTATGATGCCCATGATTATTAATTATGTATAAATGCTATGCCAGTAATTAACTCATTTTCAATAATGACTTCTAAATAATACAAAACAATGATGCTTTGTAACTGGCCAATGAATGCCACTGTTTATTGTAATAAGATTACCCATCATCTGGACAATGAATGCCACTGTTTATTGTAATAAGATTACCCATGATGCCAATAATTACTATACTCAGTTAATTTTATGAACATTATTCTGTAATACTACATACATGGTACAGAAATGTTCAGTAACTGGGCGATGAGTGCCACCCATTACTAGTGTAATTCTCAATCAAGACTACTATGTGACTTAATGTCCTTCATCTTCTGACCTAATTACCAGAAATTACTGCAATATCCATTTGTCCTGTCTATCCTCATGATCATGGAGCACTATATTTGGTTTTTGCACTAATTCTACGTTGGTCTACTTTACAAGAACGTGGTGTTGACACGACATGCTGTCCACCACCATGAGCGATAAAGATGCTATTATGGTCCCACTGTTTGGTGTACCTAACGTACCACCAAAAAGATAACATGGAATATTACTACGACATTTCAGTGTCTTGGCTACGCTGATTAATACTTCAAGGAAAAGAACTTCAGATTGTCTCACTTGGTGTTGTGCTTCTGTAGAAAGATATGGACTTTCAGTGCAGCTGTGTACAACCTAAAGTGCTACAACCATGATGCAATCCTTCCCTTTCCTATCCTAAGTCTTGTGACATAGTAAAAAAAAAATCATTTTTCTTATCATGATTTCTATTTATGGCCTATACATTTATTGTGATTTGCAAATATGTTCTGAACTACATTGCATGTGCACTTTTGTCATTTGTAAACATGATTTCTACTTATTGCATATGCATGTTTGTGATTTGGTCTCAACTACAGTGCATGTGCACTTTTGCCATTTGTGAATATGTTCTGTACTCATTGTACATACATTTTGTGTTTACTTAATATGTTCTGAACTACCTGTGTGTGTGCACTTCTGCCATTTGTTAATATGTTTTGTACTGAACTTCAGTGGGTGTGCACTTTTGTCATTTCTCAATATGATTTGTACTCGTTGCCTATACATTTGTGATTTCCTGATATGTTCACTACTTCAGTGCATGTGCACTTTTGTCATTTCTCAATATGATTTGTACTCGTTGCCTATACACTTGTGATTTCCTGATATGTTCACTACTTCAGTGAGTGTGCACTTTTGTCATTTATCAACATGATTTACATATACATTTTTTGTGATTTGCTGATATGTTCTGCACTCATTGTATATATTTTTTGTCATTGTCTGATATGTTGTGTACTCGGTGCATGTGCACTATATTTACTTCATGTTCTACACATATATCTGTATATTTTGTGATTGTAAAGTTAGTCAGTTAAAAAAAAATTTGTTGCTCATGGCAAGTCCAAATGACTCACCATCGCTGCCAAATTTTTGCCCCCCCCCCCCCCCAGTGGAGGGTTAATATGAAACACGTATGTATTCATTACCAGCGATGGCGAGGCATGACAGAATCTCTGACCAGAGAGTTATTTATCGTTGCTAGTCTGCGCTTGACCGCGCGAGTGTTCAGTTGCGAGGGGCACTCTGTCGGCAGTAGTAGTCTGGTGCAGTTGCGAGTGGCACTCTGTCGGCAGTAGTAGTCTGTCGGTAGTAGTTGTAGCGAGTGGACGGTTGTACTGAGCGGGCGGCGGCATGCGGCGGCGGCGTGCTCTCCTTGCATCTCTGGTCACGGTTCGGGACGAGGTATATTGTTATCGAAGGTAATGAAGCAGCATTGCGCTCAGCTAATAACATATGTTAATTGTAATTAATTTGTTCAAGAATTGCCCCAATAATAATTTTCTTATAAAGTAACTGTTTTAAAGAAAAAGATTCATTTCAAGTTAAATAATACTTCCTATGCATGCCCTCCAAGAATCAAAATTAATTATGGGCCAGCATTGCACGGAGCTGTGCCGGAAATTTTAGATAAGAGCAGATATAGATGTAAGTTTTACTGAGGTAAGAATTTTTGGTTTTAATATTTCACAGGGCCGAAGGTCAGCGTTGCTGCCCTTATAAGATTTATCAGGTTTAATTATTTGCGTTGAGATGTTACATTAAGTTCATGCTTCATTATTTAATTAACATTATTGTGAGTTTAATGAGCAATCTTCATTAGTTAATGTTTGTGGGAGTTTACATTTGGGCCATTATTATTATTTAATTTTGCAAGGAGGTTACACTTGGCTCATTTTTATTATGCAGTTTTGTGGGAAGACAACATTTTCATTAACACTGACTTTTCAAATTTCTTGCAGGGAGGTTACACCTTATGTGTCTAATACCAGTTCTTTCTCTAAATCGATCCCATAATTCGAATGTCAATAGTGCACCATTGTCTGATGTATTCTTTTCGGGCTTTGCTATGTCTTTCTAGTTTATTAATCACACTCTTATTTGTTGCCTTTTTAAGGGATACAATTTAACATGCTTAGAGAATATATCTACTGCGAATAATATATATTTCAATCCACCATGACCCGCTGGCAGCGGTCCGAAAAAATCGATTGCGAGCAACCCGCCTACTGCACTGGGGATGATGTTTTGCATTTCTCCCTGCACAGCCGCCGTGCTAAACTTTACCCTTTGACGTCGGTCACGTCCTTACTCTTCTAGCCACGTTATTAAAAATGACATATTCCTGCATTATTTGCAAACGCTTCTGTGCTCCGTTGTGCCCATGGCTGTTATAAATGTAACTAATCAATGTTTCTACCTGAAGATCAGGGAAACACATCTTCCGTTCTTTGCTGTCCAAACTTCTACGTCTAAATGGTACACCCTTATAAACCTTGTAGTGCTGTTTAACCTTATTGTAACCCTTGCATTCAAAATTAACAGTATTGAATTTTAGCATTGAATCCCCATTTTGTTGCCTGCGCATATCTTTGCATATTGCTTTCACCTCCTTTTCCTCCTCTACACCTTTTACATATATATCGTTTGGAACTCTTGCTCTGTTTCTTCCACACACTTCATCAGGAGGAACTGGTAGCCGCGACAGGGCATTTGCCGCATTGTTCTCAGTGCCTTTTATATACTCAATGTGATATCGAAATTGTTACAAGAAAATGGCCCATCTCATTAATCGATTGTTCAACAGTTTACATACCTGGAGGTAGCTAAAGTCTTTATTGTCAGTATAAACAACAACCTTCCTACCTTCCACATAAATCCTAAATTTTTTGAGTCCAAACACCACAGCCAATATCTCCTCTTCTGACATCCCATACATTAGTTCATGCTTGGACAACATTCAGCTTGCGAAAGCTATGGTTCTTTTCTCATCTCTTCCATTTACCATTTTGTTCTGAACAGAATTGAACCCACACCTTAACGTGAACTATCTGTTGCAATGCAAAAAGGCAGCGGCATGTCTGGATAATATAATACTTTACTATGGGTTAAACTGCTATTGATAGCTTCAAATTCCTCATCACACTCAGGTGACCAACTCTAGCAAATATTCTTCTTTAACAACCAAACAGATTTGGTGCATTCATACTGTAATCACTGATGAACTTTCGATAAACGTACATATTCCAATAAATGGCTTCAGTTGCTTGCTGTTTGTTGGTCTCTTGCACCTGGCAATAACCCTTATATTTTCCTTATCAACCAGTATGCCCTCAGAAGTTAACCAGGACCCTAAGAATATCAATTCGGCCTGCACAAATTCATTTCTTCAAGTTTAGAGTCATTCCTCCTAATTCTTTAGCTTTAAACACATCCTCCAAGATGTAATAATGTTCCTCCCATGACCTGCTGGTTATCAGTATGTCATCAACATACACAGTTTCCTCGTCAACTCATCTTCAAGAACATGTTTTAATGCCCTGATATAAACAGCCACAGAGGTAAATAACCCAAAAGGAATCACTCTAAACCTATATGTTCTCCCTTCAAACAAAAAACAGTATATTTCCTACTTTCTTCAGTTAACCTGTCCTGACAGAACCCAGAAGTTAAGTCTATACTGGGCATGAGCTATATGTTATCAAAATTCAACAGTAGTTTATTCATGTTCTCTGGTTGGTAATTCTCTTTTACTATTATTTTGTTGAGTCTCCTCGCATCCAACACAACCCTCACAGACCCATCTTTCTTTGTGATTACAACAATTGGGTTACTATACTTACTCCTTCCCAGCTCAATAACTTCCAATCCAAAATCCTTTTCATTCTGAACCTTACTGCTTCTTTGTCTGTCACTGCTATAGCAAACGGTTCCATTCTAATCACCTCATGTGGCAATACCTTTAACTAATACTTAAAATCCATTAACTTTCCAGTCTTATCTGAAAAGACATCTTTATATTTACACAAAAGTCCTTGAACTGCCATCTTTGATCCTCCGACGATTGCAGTATCTCACTTATTTTATCATTTATTACCTCCAGATAACCTGTCTCCCCACTACATTCATTTTTCCTTTTTAAGTGAGCCATCCATTTACCTCCTGATAACTCATTTTTAAATTTAACCCTTTTTCTGTTCCCTCCATCATTAAATCCCAGAAGTCTGTCTGTTACAATAATACAGCACTCATATTTACTAAGGAAATTCATCCCAAGAATTATAGGCATAGCAAGACCCAGAGCTACAAAGCAATCTGTATCAAAATACTGATACCCAATTTTAAAGTCTAATACAACCTCCCTTTTTATTGGTTTGCTAAATCCTCCAGATGCAGTCTTTATTTTAACTCCAGTTACTGTTAACTCCACCAAATTTCTGCTTCTTATCTATTGCCAAAAGGATTCAGAGACAGATGACACACTAGATCCAGAATCTAATAAAGCATTATTTTCTATATGACCTACTTTAACATTAATAATTGGCTAAACTGCCCCAGCAACTGCCCTTCTTAACTCATTCTCTACCAAGAAACATTTTCAGTATTTCACACTTCAGCAAATACCAACTTATAACGTCACATACGTCAGTTACAGTGGAGGTTGAAAGTTTCTGCCACCAACTTGCAAGCAGAGTTTACACCGGTGGTTCATGTTCTGTCTAACACTGTCAAAAACTGCAGAAACGTCCTTAATTCCTAGTGCTGCTGCTATCCTGGTGACCAGATACTCTTGTGATTCAACAAGGGTTTTGTAAACGAATTTGCACATCTCTTATCACACAAAAGGGTCCGGAGAAATCAAATCAGGGAATCGAGTAGGTCACGGTACAGGAACACCACTGCCAATCCACTTTTCTGGAAACTGTCGATTCAAGAATCGACGACTGAAATGTGCCAGCGCCGTGTCATCCTGGAACCACGTGCACTGCCTTGTAGCGAGTTACACGTCATCCGGCAACTCTGGCAGTGCTCTGGCGAGGAAATTGTAATACTGCCTGTCATAGACTAGGTAGGAGATATGGCCCAAATGTCCCAATTAAACAGCCGCCAACAGCGTCTGCCCAAACATTCATGTAGAACTCCAGCTGATGCGCGCGAGTAAATGAGGCATGTGGATTAACCTCGTTCAAAAAAAAAAAAATGCGAGTTGCGGATGTCGAAGACCCCATCACAGACCGAACGTTACTTCATCTGTGAACAGCGCAGGAGGTGGAAATGTAGGCTGCATTTGACATTGTTACAGTTACAACTGCGAAAACTGTGCACTGTGTGGATGGTTCTGGTTCAGGTAGTGCACATGCTCTAAGTGAAATGGATTAACAGTTGCTCATGAAAATATTTTTTCCATTCGTCTGGTTCGTCCTCCACTTTTAATTTTAGCCTGCTCTTGCTCAGACCAAACCTTTTTCAAAAGCCTGTTTTCAATTCAGCAAAAGTTAAACTATGACAATTAAGTTGGTTTACCCAAAATAAATTTAATTTTGAGGTCATCACTCACACCAGGAATAAAGTTGTCTTTAAAATGCTGCATGAAATGTATCAGATGAAAATCTTTATTACTGGGAAAGCTTTTCATAGGCATATTTGGCCAGCTAGGATACACAGCATTCAAGAATATTTTGAAACAGGCTCCATCCTGTAATTTCTGCTGTTGTTTGTGGATATTTACAACATATATATTTACATGCAATTTGATATACACTCCTGGAAATGGAAAAAAGAACACATTGACACCGGTGTGTCAGACCCACCATACTTGCTCCGGACACTGCGAGAGGGCTGTACAAGCAATGATCACACGCACGGCACAGCGGACACACCAGGAACCGCGGTGTTGGCCGTCGAATGGCGCTAGCTGCGCAGCATTTGTGCACCGCCGCCGTCAGTGTCAGCCAGATTGCCGTGGCATACGGAGCTCCATCGCAGTCTTTAACACTGGTAGCATGCCGCGACAGCGTGGACGTGAACCGTATGTGCAGTTGACGGACTTTGAGCGAGGGCGTATAGTGGGCATGCGGGAGGCCGGGTGGACGTACCGCCGAATTGCTCAACACGTGGGGCGTGAGGTCTCCACAGTACATCGATGTTGTCGCCAGTGGTCGGCGGAAGGTGCACGTGCCCGTCGACCTGGGACCGGACCGCAGCGACGCACGGATGCACGCCAAGACCGTAGGATCCTACGCAGTGCCGTAGGGGACCGCACCGCCACTTCCCAGCAAATTAGGGACACTGTTGCTCCTGGGGTATCGGCGAGGACCATTCGCAACCGTCTCCATGAAGCTGCGCTACGGTCCCGCGCACCGTTAGGCCGTCTTCCGCTCACGCCCCAACATCGTGCAGCCTGCCTCCAGTGGTGTCGCGACAGGCGTGAATGGAGGGACGAATGGAGACGTGTCGTCTTCAGCGATGAGAGTCGCTTCTGCCTTGGTGCCAATGATGGTCGTATGCGTGTTTGGCGCCGTGCAGGTGAGCGCCACAATCAGGACTGCATACGACCGAGGCACACAGGGCCAACACCCGGCATCATGGTGTGGGGAGCGATCTCCTACACTGGCCGTACACCACTGGTGATCGTCGAGGGGACACTGAATAGTGCACGGTACATCCAAACCGTCATCGAACCCATCGTTCTACCATTCCTAGACCGGCAAGGGAACTTGCTGTTCCAACAGGACAATGCACGTCCGCATGTATCCCGTGCCACCCAACGTGCTCTAGAAGGTGTAAGTCAACTACCCTGGCCAGCAAGATCTCCGGATCTGTCCCCCATTGAGCATGTTTGGGACTGGATGAAGCGTCGTCTCACGCGGTCTGCACGTCCAGCACGAACGCTGGTCCAACTGAGGCGCCAGGTGGAAATGGCATGGCAAGCCGTTCCACAGGACTACATCCAGCATCTCTACGATCGTCTCCATGGGAGAATAGCAGCCTGCATTGCTGCGAAAGGTGGATATACACTGTACTAGTGCCGACATTGTGCATGCTCTGATGCCTGTGTCTATGTGCCTGTGGTTCTGTCAGTGTGATCATATGATGTATCTGACCCCAGGAATGTGTCAATAAAGTTTCCCCTTCCTGGGACAATGAATTCACGGTGTTCTTATTTCAATTTCCAGGAGTGTACTTATATCCCTTACTTGCGCTGTTGTTTGAACTTCATCTGATATCTGTTTAAAAACTTGTTCAATTTTATTGTTAAGTTCATTAATCTATCCTATGTTTTTCTAACAGCTCCGAGTTCACCCTTACATTTGATTTCTATATAACCAATTTCAGCTTTCACTTTCTCATCTAAGTAAGTCCCTCCCTACAACTGTCAGTTTGGATTTTGAATTGTCAGCTTTTTCTATATTTCGCAATCACTCATCTAGTTTCTCCAGATTGCTGCAAATGGCTGTCAGACAGTCACGTAGTCATTTTCTAACTTCTTTAATGTGATTAGTTAGTTCAGTAACTATATCAGTGTTTGTGGTTTCAGTTGCTGTGTTAGTACCTAAAATTGCCTTATTTATCTCTGAGATTTCTTTATTTGTATCTGTGACTGTTTTGTTTATATTCTGAAGTTCACTTGAGACTCTGTCAGTAGCCTGTGCATTTCTGATGTTAGCCTGTGCATTTTGGGTACGTTCTGTAGTAATGCAAACATTTGTTTAGCCACCGGCATTAATGTTACGAAATATTAACTCCGAAAAAATTTGTAAATTTTCCTGGGCCTCGTTTTCACTTTTACCTAGGTCTTCTTCATTAGTATCTGCCTGATCTACATTCGACTGGTCATTCGAATGAGACTGTCTCTAAATCTGCTTGCAAAAACTTAGCCTCCTCCTCATGTGGCCCCTGCTATATTTCGATAAAAGATTTGATAGTTCCTCTTTGCAAAGAGCCGAAAGTAAAGAATATTTTCAAGTATAATAGTTTCCAATATCACAACACACAACACAAAACTGAGAAATAAATGTCATGAGTGTACCTAAAGATGGTGTCATTCTACAGCAGCTGATTCTAATTCTGGTGCCTATCTTGTTTTTCAGTCCATGGAGACATCCATCTTGAATTTGTATACCACATTGCAAGCATGATGTCAATAGCCATGTTAAAATTTTTTTGTAGCACCACATGAAAATAGAAACTCTAAATAGCTTTTCTGCAACAGAAAGAGAACCTATCAATATTTGCAAATTTGAGCCCTTGAACCATAAAACTTTAGGATATGACAAAAAAGAGTCAAACATATCCTCTGCCCTTAAGTATGTAAATATGGACACAGTAAAGGAGAAGTAGCTGCATTAATTGTACATGACATGATGAAGTCGAAGTCTTCATGATAATCTGCCATGTTGCTCCATCTTGTACATGGTTGTAAAAATAGGTTCTGACAGCAGGTTTATATTTTATGTTTCTCTACAAGTAAACAGGCTTGGCCACGATGTCATTACACAAGGTGATTTGCTTTGGTATTTCGATAAGCTTTCACAATTGACAAAAAAGTTCACATATAATTATGATGATGCTTATGATGATGCTTGCTTCCTAGGACACATGCCAATGAAATGCTTCTTTGTGTAATCAAAGACCTTGCAAAATCTCCAGGTACAGGCTGGAGTTATTATTCTAGCATTTGTTTACACGTTTTTGTAACAAGTTAATGTCGTTATAAAATGTAGCACAATACAAGCTATACAGGTAGTGAATAAAACTTACAGTCATCATTGGTACTCACTTATAAGAACATGAATTTCTATAGTGTGTTGTCAATGGTACATTTAATTTGTCTAGGAAACCAATCTGCTCATCAACCCATTGTTTTGCAGTTTTGCATTTTTTCAAGAATAATTTACATAAGTTTAGTGTTCAATATCAGGAATAACAAATTATAAAAGATATTTAATGTGAATAGTTATTTAAATCCAAAAATTACAACAGATGCCACATATGCAACTCATGTAGTTTTTATTTGGGATATATTGGACAAAAACTATATAGTGTTTCATTGTCTCTATCTCCTAAGGTTTCAGATGTGATATAATGTTCCAAAATGTAATTTAATTTACAATTTAATACAACTGCACAACTTGTACCTTTAGTCATTTGGTTTGTTATTGCAAATGATATGACTATTCCATTGTTTTTCACACCTAGAAACTTGGTTACATCTAGTATGTCATCTGCTTGTTTCATAATTAATGTTTGCTCAATAATTGCATATTTGCAAATTTGATGTCAAGCATACATTGATGCCAATTATCGATAATCAGTAAAATCTTATTAACTGATATTATATTTCTAGGATATGGCCCTTATAAAGCGCCTACTAACGTTATTTACTGAAATATCATATGAACAGGTTAAGTGGCAGATCTATATTTGCTTAAAACCATAAAGTTGGACTAGAAATTTTTAATAAATCTGTCAGTACCATGTATATAGTGTTGTAGGCTGTGGTATACAGAGAAGTCGCAATCATAGAAAATTTGTAGCAAAATGCAGGAAGACATGTAGAGGAGTGACATTCATTGCAGGCGCTGGCAACTGATCCTCAACATAAAAAAATGTAAGATATTGCGAATACATAGATGGAAAGACCCTTCATGGTATGATTCCAAAATTGCAGAACAATCACTGGAAACAGTTACTTCCATGAAATGTCTAGGAGGATGAGTATGGAGAGATTTGAAGTGGAATGACCACAAAATTAATATTGAGTAAGGTGGAGGCCAGCCTTAGATTCATTGGAAGAATTCTCAAGAAATGTATTCCATTAACGAAGGAAATAACTTACAAAACACTTTTTCAACCAATATCTGAATACTGTTTGTCAGTATGGGATCCATACCAGATGGGACTGATAGAGGAAATACAAAAGAGCCAAAGAAGAACAGCACATTTCGTTACAGGTTCATTAATAAGTGCAAAACCATCACACAGAAGCTCAGCCAACTCCAGTGACAGATGATCCAAGAGAGAGGTTCTGCATCAAATTACTGTCTGGTGTTAAAATTTTGAGTGCATGTATTCCTAGAAGAGTCAGTTGATATATTGCTTCCTCTTACATCCATCTCATGAAAAGCGCATGAATATAAAATTAGAAAGATTTGGACCCAAACGCTGAGCGGAGTGGCCGCGCGGTTTGAGGCGCCATTCACGGATCGAGCGGCCCCTCCCGCCGGAGGTTAGAGTCCTTTCTCGGAGATGGGTGTGTGTGTCGTTCTTAGCATAAGTTAGTATGAGTAGTGTGTAAGTCTAGGGACCGATGACCTCAGCAGTTTGGTCCCTTAGGAATGCACACACATTTGAACATTAGAATCCAGACGAAGGCTTACCAGCAGTCGTTGTTCCTACAAGCAATACCTTGAATGGAAGAAAAAATGTGTGCAGTGACATTGGTACTGAAAGTACCCTCCACCACACACTGTAAAGTGGCTTGCGAAATATAAATGTTTGCAGAGGCTTTTTTGAATTGACTATTGATGGAGTCATCTCTATACATACATTTTTGTAGTACGAAATCTATGAGTGAATATGTTCTTAGGGACTGATTTTCTAACTAAACAACTGGATGAAATTGATTACCATCTCAAGTTCATTTAGTTAAATGCTGGCATCAATCGCAAGTGTGTTAAATTTAGAGGTAAACTTGCTGCTGAGAGAATAGTGTCAAGAATGTATATCGATATGTTTTGAGATTTTTTTTTTGTAAGTGTATTTGTATGCATACGACTGGATGGTTATCAATATGTTCTAAAACGCCATGCAAAAAACGGATTTTCAAGTGCTCATAAATCAGATTTTATTGGTGATAAGAAGGTGGAGTCAAGTATTTTGGATAGTCCATGGGCTAGGGACAATTTCCATACCCAACAGAACTATCATCTTAGTGTGACTATCCCACAGTACACGGTCAAAGTACGAATATTACACACGTCCTCCTGCTTAGGCAAATGGACAAATCGGTTGACTCTTTCTGCATTTGGTGTGGTTTAGAGGGTTATCCAGTCGGTATAGTCGGTAAACGTATCTATTGGCTGTAATTTCTCGAATTTTCTCCTCGTGGTCAATACGCGAGATGTATCTGGGGGAAGTATTATGTTGTCTGACTCCTTCTGAAAAGTGCTGTCCCGAAATTTCAATAGTAAATCTTTCTGTGATGCACAACGCCTCTCTTGTAACGTCTGCCAGTGGAGTTTGTTTAGCATCTCCGCAACGCTATCTCGCCAGCTAAACGATCTCGTCTATCAATCCTACCTGATAGGTATCCCAGATAGATGAACAATACTCAAGAATCGGGCGAACAAGCGCCTTATAAGCCACTTCTGTCGTGGAAGAGTTACATTTCCTTAAGATTCTTCCGATGAATCTGAGTCTGGTGTCTGATTTTTCCACTATCTGTTTAAATGGTCATTCCACTTAAGGTCGCTCTGGATAGTTACGCCTAGATATTTTACGGCAGACGCTGTCTCCAGCTGTTTGTCATCAATAGTGTAGCTGTACAGTAGTGAATTTTTTTCTTGTGTATGTGCAGTATGTTACATTTATTTACGTTCAGGATCAACTACCGGAGTCTGTACCATTCATCAATTCTCTGCAGGTAGTTCTACAAATTCTTACTATCTTCTGGCATTGCTACTTTGGTATAGACAACTGCATCACTGCGAATAGCCTCAAAGAGCATCCGACGCTTTCTACTAGATCATTTATATGTATTGTAAACGGCAACGGTCGTATCACACATCCCTGTGGTGCTCCGGATATTACCTTCATCTGTTGATTTAGTTCGTTAAGAGCGACGAGTTGATTTCTATCAGCAAGAAAATCTTGAATTCAGTCGCAGGTGTGCTCCGATACTCCGTAAGCGCTTATTTTTTTCATTAAGCGGCAATGCGGGACGGTGTCAAATGTCTTACTGAAATTAAGGAACACGGCATCAACTTGAGCGCCGTTGTCCACTGTGGTGTGGATTTCATGGAGGAACAGAGCGAGCTGAGTTTCGCAGGATCTCTGCTTGCGGAATCCATGTTGATTTTTATAGAAGAGATGTTCATTTTCCAAGAACGTCATAATTCTTGAGCATAAAACATGTTCCATAATTCTACAACATATTGACGTGTGTGGATCTGTCTCACGGCCTTTCTTAAAAACGGGAATGACCTGCGCTTTTTTCCAGTCGTTAGTTACCTTTCGTTGCTCAAGTGATCTGCGATAAATTACTGCTAGAAGGGGAACAAGTTCCTTCGCATAATATTTATAGAATCTTATAGGTATCTCAACTGGTCCTGACTCCTTTCCGCTACTAAGCGATTGTAGCTGCTTTTCAATTCCGCACTCGGTTATCTCAATATCTGCCATTTCGACGTTCGCACGACGATTGAAAGGAGGGACAGTGGTACGTTCTTCCGCGGTGAAACAACTTCGGAAGACCGAATTCAGTATTTCGGCCTTCTCTCTGTTATCTTCCGTTTCGATGCCGGTGTGGTCGCTGAGAGAATGAATAGATGATTTTGACCCACTTACTGATTATACATACGACCAAAACCTCTTAGGGTTTTTACTCAGGTCGGTTGACAACGTCTTACTTTAAAATCATTGAACGCTTCTCTCGTTGCTCTCTTTACGCTCATTTTCGCTTCGTTCGGCTTTTGTTTGTCAGCTAGGTTTTTACTTCTCTTGAATCTGTGATGAAGTGCTCTTTGTTTACGTAGCGCTTTTCTAACACGGCTATCAAACTATGGCGGATCTTTCCCATCTCTTAAAACCTTACTCGGAACATACTAGAGCATATTGAACGATGCCTTTGAATTTTTTCCATTCGTTCTCCCCATCTTCGTCCTCATCACTGAATATTTGATGCTGACTGCTGAGATACTCTGAAATTTGTATCCTGTCACCCTTGCTGAGCAAATATATCTTCCTACCTTTCGTGACATTCCTTGGACGACCCGTCACCATAGCTGCTATCACAGTCTTATGGTAAGTGATACCTTCCTCTATGGTAACTGATGCGATAAGTTCGGGTCTGTTTGTTGCCAGGAGGTCTAAGACGTTATCCTCACGAGTTGGTTCTCTATCTGCTCAAGGTAATTTTCGGACAATGCCACACGATTCCCTGTATCTTGCACTAGTTTTGATGGCATAACACTCCCAATCTATACCTGGCAAGTTGAAGTCACCCCCTATTACAACGGCATCATCAGGAAAATTACTAATATTATTCTGTAAGCTCTGTCTGAAGCGCTCTACAACTATAGATCCTGGTCCAGGTAGTCTATAATAGCATCCAATCACCATTTTTGAGCGTTCTTTGATACTCAATTTCACCCAGATTAATTCACATTCGGAATCCGTGATAATCTTGCTAGAATCATCAGATTCTGGTGAAGACACCTCTAGTACGTGTCAAAGCATAGGTTTATGTGCAAGCGGTAGCTGTTTAATCCTATGTTGAAACCAGTATACGGTTGCTAAGTAACAGCCATGTTTAAAACTGGAAGAGAAATTTGCTAACATCAAGTATAGATTTAAGTGTCAGGATGTCCTTTCTGACAGTATTTGTATGGAGCGATGCCATGTATGGAAGTGAAACACGGACGATAAACATTTTAGACAAGAAGAGAATAGAAGATTTTGAAATGTGGTGCTACTGGATAATGCTGAATATTAGATGGGTATATCACGTAACTAATGAGGAGGTGCTGAATAGAATTGGGAAGAAGAGAAATTTGTGGTACAACCTGTCTAAAAGAAGCGATCAGTTGGTGGGACACATTCTGAGGCATCAAGGGATAAGCTGTTTAGTACTGGAGGGAAGCGTGGGGGTTAAAAGTCGTAGAGGGAGACCAAGAAATGAATACAGCAAGCAGATTCAGAGGGGTGTAGGTTGGATTAGTTACTCGGAGATGTAGAGGCTTGCACAGGATAGAGTAGCATGGGGAGCTGCATAAAACCAGTCTTCGGACTGAAGACCACCACAACAGCAACCTAAGTTGGTAAAAATTGAACCCTTATAGGATCACTTTGTTGTCCATCTTCCTGTCCAATTGTTATAAAACCTTTTTCTCACGAACGGGTAGACCTATCAAGTTGAAATTTGTGGCACATACCAAGGTCATAGTACCTTGACGCTACAGTAAAAGTAGCTTCTAAGTCAATACAAACAAAAGACACGGTCATTCGTGTCACATATTTAGTTACTCGAACATTCACTCATCAAGACCTATAGGTTACTTCACGTTGACCTAGAATGATGAAATCTGGCGAGAAACAAGGCTTCACAGTATAATGAAAGGAAAAAAATCCGAAAATTGTTAATTTGTAATTACCTCATACGAAGAAATATTGTCATTTGTTTTCAGGCTGGTTGGCTGTCTGTCCGTCTGGTAAGACCCCTTTTTCTCAGTAACTGTTAGACATATCAAGTTGAAATTTGTCACATACTGAGGTTTACGGTTCTTTGATGGTGTAAAAAAGTTAAGCTTCTAAGTCAAGTAAACTCACTTATGAAAACCTGTATGGTGCTTTCCATTACCGTAGAATCATGAAATTTGACAAGATGCAAATTTCACAGTATAAATAAAGGAAAAGTATCACAAAATCGTTAATTTGTAATATTTCTTTTGTCATTTGTTATCCGACGTCGTACTTGAAATTAAATCATTCTCTTAAGTTTGGAATCGCTGGGACCGGTATCTTGCCAGTATCAATGTCGATAACAGGCAAAAATTCTCGAGATTCTCGATTTCCGGAATGGATCAACTGTCCACATACGAAATTTAGTTTATACAGAACCCTCAGTGCACAAGTCCCACCCATACCTGGCCGCTTTGTTACAATACAAGTCGGTACGACACCCAGGAAGCTCTTACGTCAACTAATTAGGGAAAGTTGACGTTCTATGTCTTGACAATAATGAGGCCATAGCAGACGGAGCAAGCACATTACTGAGATAGAAATTGTTGGTGTACCTGGTTATATCCTTTTTAAAGGAACTAACCATCCATCTCCTTGCACTGATTGAAACAGACAGCGGCGAACCTAAAGCGGGATAGACTAAATGGTGATTAAACCCTGCCTCTGCCACACAGGACTTCAGTGCTTCAACCAACACGCTCCCTTCCACCAGGTGTGAACATAATAATCTGCAGTCACAAAGCTCTATCCACGTCTTCACTGTCCGTTGAGTTTTCCAAGCACAGTTAGTGCACAACCATGGCGGATGCCTGCCCTCTCCCCTGACACGACAGAGCCGAACGATGCCTTTCACCGCCTCATCAATCGTGTCGGATTACCTTCAGAGATAAGGAGTGCGCACTTCTTGCTGCAGGCAGGGTTCTGCGAAACTGCAGTGGCGCTACCCACCAACCGTTGCTGATCTAAAATGTATTCACACTTGGTAAGCAACAACTCCACATGTCACGTATCGACATTTAGAATCTGCAGGAAGTGAGCGCATTCGCCACCAATCCTTGACGCCAAGGCTAAAGTTGACAAAACGCTGTATGTACACGCTGATCGAGAGAATAACTGCTTCGCATCTCCCACATTCCTTTAAGGTTCTTGTGAAACACAGTTGATTCTTCATTCTCACGAATTAATGAGTGATATCGACAAAAGATCTCAAGTTTATTCCATATGCCCAGCTTCCCCGAATTCTTTTGACACTTAGACCCCAAGCGGAATCCACAGCTATGACACATATTATGTAAATTGAAGGTGGAGGGAGGAGAAAGGAAAGGAAAGGGAAGGAACCAACGATAACAGCTGCGTCGGAACTTCATGCGGAAACAGCGATGATGGGTAAAATTGTGTGCCAGACAGGGACTCAAACTCGGGATCTCCTGCATACCAGATAGTTGCGTGAACTACTGCGCCACCCGGTGTAGCATCTGTGCAACTAATATATGTAACGTAGCTATAGCCAATATTGACTATGTTCGTCTGTGAAAATGGACTCTATAAGCAACCTGAGCTATCAGTAAACGGTATCTAACCTGCATAACACTGTGTGCGTGTTGTGTGAGTGACAGTTTCACTGTCATTTAAGTCCTCAACAGATCGTTACATGAAAAGCTTAAAACTAACATTTGGATAAGCTATCTGGCTGCGTATTTGAATATGAAAAACTGCAGGAACAAATGAACCTGTAACAATGAATGCCTAAGCTACATGACTGTGTGTCTGAACAAGAATTTACAAGTGATACAGACGCTGGCTTGTGCAACGGGATTTACTAGATAGAGTACATGACATGTAGTGGTGTATCAGTGTCTCTGTTTTGACGCTAAGTTTTGCACTCACCTCTTTAGATGACTGCCTTTTTCCATGTGGTTTACAGCAATTCGAAGCTGCATGCAGCAGCAGCGGCTAAAGCTTATTATTACTAAGAATGAATTTAATATATAAAAACTATCAGCCCCGATTGCGGTAATGAAACCAACCTTTACCTAGGTTTCAGCCCAAATAATTGAGCCTTCTTCAGAAGATATGCCTGAATCTATAATTTGTCTAAGAGGGCATGGTCTAGAAATAAAACTAAAACAGCCTGAAAAGGCGTAGTCAGATTTTAAGAATGCTGTACGTAAGTACTTGGTGTTGACTTAGTGCTTATGTACCGTATTTTTAAAATCTGACTACGTCTTTTCAGGCTGTTTTAGTTTTATTTCTATGCCCTCTTAGACAAATTATAGATTCAGCTATATCTTCTGAAGAAGGCTCAATTATTGGGACTGAAACCTAGGTAAAGGTTGGTTTCAATGCCGCAATCGAGGCTGATAGTTTCTTATATATTAGATTATCACGATTGTTGACTGGGCTGCAATGTTGAAAGTACAAGAATGAATTTAATAAAAAGGAGTTTGTTTGGGTCCTATTAACTACTAAATAACTTGTAAGAAGGGATTTCCTAAATTAAGTCTATTTAAAAGTTCAGAAATCGTAATGACCAATAACAGACAATGACAATTACAATGAGATTGGTATCAATAATGGCTGAGTGCCAGATTAATAAATTATTTCAATTTCAAAGATACATTAACATTTAATAACCATAGCATATTTATTAATAAGATGTGGAGAATAATTATTATTATTTGGAGGTTAAGGAGGCTTCTTTAACTGCCAAGCGAAACATGGGATTATTGCAAATTCGGATTAACAATCACGAGCCTAACCCTGCAATTGCGCTTCACGCTGTGCTTGCGAATTTTGCCTTGAATTCCATCTTCAAGCGTAGTTAAGCCATCTATACCTCCCCTGGCTATACAAATGAAATCAGGCCTTGAGTGTGGTAAGATCTACCATCACCGATGTGAGGGCTGCGTGACACGTCTTCAGTCTCTGAACTCTCGACCGACACTACTACTTCCACGCTCGCAGACAGACTTCGTCTGGCAACAATGCTTAGAATCACACTCCCATGTTTCGCCCTCAGATTGTTACTATCGATATGTGAGTGCTTACACAATGCAAACAATAGCGTACAGTTTACTATATTGTTTTCAATGTAATGGAGAGTTCTGACACACTTCTTACACTGGACACAGTGTTTATCGAAAATGCACGGACTATCTCGGCACACTCGCCTGCCGACCCAATTCCCGCCTAGCATCACCTATCTTTTCCTTTCTCCTCCCCCCCCCCCCCCTCCGTCAATTTACGTAATCTGTATCACAGCCGAGACATCACGCATTCATATAATTGATTCGACTCAATGCGCAATGAATGCACAACCTTTGTAAGGTGTCTTTATTATCATACTAGTAGAGGTTGGAGCGACAGTGGAAGTGAAATGGCAGGTGGAATTCAAGCCCTGGGTGGAAGGTCCAAACAGGTGTGTTGGTCCTGCTTAAACACAGGAAGTAGCGAGACAGACGTTGGGACACCTGAGGCGCTGGGGCACAATAGAGTCGTGACCGGCTGGTGTTGTAGCCGGGTGGGAAGGATTATACTCCGGAAACTACGAAAATCTTGGACGCAGCTGAGGGGAAAGAGAAAGCGTCACCTCAGAAACCACGCAGGCTGGGTTATTTCCAAGGATTTTTACTCAGATGCATACCATTGTACTAGTATAGGTTTTTCCTCGCAAACTTTCCGCGCTGGATGACAAAAGACTAAAATATGGTTGGTCGGCGTTCGGATGAATCTGTAGAGAGGGAGAATATTCCGTGGTTTCGAGAATATGATTCGTTTTCGGAATTACGAGGGTGGGGAGCCGAGCGTTGCTGGGAGGCCAGCGGTGCAGAGACGAAGTCTTCCGTTGTAAGCGTCCGTGTGTGACAGTCGCTCGATATCAGCTTTGTTGGTGCAGACTGACTTGCTGCCTTTGCTCAAAGGAGAGTTTATAGCTAGAACAGTTAAGCACTGTACTGTTGCGAACCTATACGATTCTGGACTTCACCTCGGGGTTGGAAGTCGTCGTTGAGTACACAGCGTTCAGTAATTGAGAGCACTTCCTCTGCCTATACTTACGTTGAGACGTTATCTGAACTCCGTCCTTGTGGCTAGGAGTTCGCGTTTCTCGTCTGTAGAACACAGAGAGGAGAAAAGGCAGTATTAGAGTATATTAGTCAGAGGACCGCCTTCTGCCGTCCTAGTGTATGAAAGAGTTTATTGGTGGCTGGAGTTGTTCCATCGCCGCAGACGAGTACGAGAACCACCACTTCGATGCAACGGACGCAGTACATATAGTGATATCGCAAATTGCTTTGGCTTATTAGGGCTATAAAAGCTAAATAGCTGTGATCACGTTAGTTTATTTCCACTAGGGTTCCACACCACCGTAGATCATCTTTGAAAGTAGTGTCTTCTAGTGTTCGGTACGTGGATGATGTCAGTTATTTCGCGTTATTGATATTAGATCGCGCAGCCAGAAGAGTGAAGCGCCTAGAACGGCACGGCCACACCGGCCGGCTATTGATATTAGATCGCGCAATCGTAATAAGTGGCAAAGTTGGGCATTTGATTTGTAATTTTACTTAGGAAATGTGAACTTTGTAATATAAAGGTTTTTTTTAATCTACAATAAATATATAAGCAGGAACAACGTTTATCGTTTAGTAGGATTAGTTGCCTTCATCATTCATTTACGTTTATATTGTAATTTATAGAATTAAGAGATCCTAAGATCTGGTCCATAGGGTAGTCAGACAGGGCCAAATCGTCATTTTAGCGTTTATTATTTTACGTTGCGCACATTCATTTTACACCCGCCTGGAGCATCATCTTGGATCTTCAGTGAGGATGCATATTGAAGTTCAACTTCCAGCGAAAATCTAAAGTTAGCTAGCATGGAGAACATGGACAGGGGCTGCAGATAGGTGGCGCTAGGTGTGAATGTGAGTCGGCTGCCGAGATAGTCCAGCTTTTACACTAAACACTGTGGTTGGGTGGATCAGAGGTTAACGCAACTGTCTGCTAAATAGGAGATCCCAGATGCGAGTCCCATTCGGGCATGCATTTTCACTCGTCGCCCCTGGTTCCGCATAAAGTCCTGATTCAGGTGATATCATCTGTTCCTTCCCTTTCTCTTTTGACGCTGTTCCTCAAAAGCGGCTGCTAATCAAATTCTGTGCCTATCGAGTATCATGCGTGCGATGGATTCGTGATTTCCTGTCAGAAAAGTCGTAGTTCGTAGTTTGGCAGTTAGTCATAGGCTGCAGCTTAACACAGTTATATCGATTAAACATCTAGGCGTAACGTTGCAACACGGTTTGAAATGGAATGAGCACGTCAGGTTGGTAATAGGGAAGACGAATTACCGACTTCGTTTTATTGGGAGAGTTACGGGAATGTGTAGCTCATTCATCAAGGACACGGCTTATAGAATGCTAGTGCGACCCATTCTTGAGCACTGCTCGAGTGTTTGGGACCCCTAACACCTCGGATTAAAGGAGGACATCCAAGCATTTCACAGACGTGCTGCTAGATTTGTTACGGGTAGGTCCGATCAGCACGCAAGTATTACAGAGATGTTTGATGAACTCAAATGGGAATTCCTGGAGGGAAACAGTGGCTCTTTTCACGACACAATCGGCATTTGAGCCCGACTGAGCAACGGTTCTGCTACCGCCAACGTACATTCCGCGTGAGGATTAGGTGCGAGAAATTAGGCATCGTACGGAGGCTTTTAGCCAGTCGGTTTTTCCCTCAGTCTGCTTACGAGTGGAACAGGAAAGAAAATGGCTAGTAGTGTTACAATGTACCCTCCGCCGTGCACTGTACGTTGATTTTCGGAATATGGAAGCAGATGTAGATGTAGTGAAAAAGAGGTGATGTCTGGGGTATACCAACAACGTGTTAACCTATATAAACAATTTAGTAGACAATCTGAGCAGCCCTCTTAGATTGGTTACAGATGATGCAGTCGTTTACCGTTTACTTAAGTCACCAGAAGAACAAAACGTAAGGCAAAATTCTTTAAGGAATATATTTGCATGATTCGGAAAGTGGCAGTTGACTCTAAACAGTAACGAAGAGAACCAAAAAATTTGGATGTTGTGGATTCAACGAAATACGTAGGGATTAACTTAAATAAGGAACCACCACAAAGACTGTTGTGGAGAAGGTGAGCCAAGGACTTCCTTTTATTGCCAGAACACTTAGAAAATGCAACAAATCTACTAGGGAGTCTGCCTACTGTAAAGTTCCCCAAGTATTAGCGGATTTCGTGACTGTGTGTTTTCGCGCAGTAGCGCTGACCCGATTTTATCGCTGCTTATTAGACACTGCGATTACAATGAAATTAATCTCCCTGTAATTGTATTATCTATGTAATTTTGAGTGAAGAAAGACTCGCAATTTTTTGTTCTCTCTCTTCCTGGTCAGCCATAGTCTGTTACAGTCATTGCTTGGCCTATGTTATGTAGAGATTTTGTTATTTGTGCTCATTTTGCATAATAATAACTATTTAATTTCATTGTGTTTGTTACTACTTCTAATCATACCTTCTTTCCTCAGATTTTTCATGAATCTGATAATTAAATGTGGCTTACTTTGTGTGGGGATGTCTTTTAGTGAATGATCGCGTATTAACGGCACCAATCAGTGCAATACGTTTAGTTTACTTTCAGAATAGAACCTGCATCTAAAGTTTCACTTTTCACAAAACGAAGTCCGATAGCTTTTATGCGTAAATCACGTCCCAAAATTATGTTCACCAACAGACAATCTCGGTAGAGGAGCCTAGCTAAATGTAAATGTCGTGTGACTAGGGCCTCCAAGTCTTTAGATTTGACGCCACTTCGGCGACTTGCTCGTTGATGGGGATGAAATGATGATGATTAGGACAACACAACACCCAGTTCCTGAACGGAGAAAATCCCCGGGCCAGCCGGGAATCGAAGCAGGGCCCTTAGGATTGACATTCTGTCGCGCTGACCACTCAGCTACCGGGGGCGGACAGGTGCTAAAAAATATGGACCATGATGGTGGTAATTAAATTCCAGTTTCAATATTTAAAAAATATTATTACATTATTTTTCAAGTACGTAATTTTTCTTGATTATTTGAAGGTTCAGTTAGCTAAAGCCAAAATAATATAAAATAAAATAATAAAAATAAAATAAAAAAACCACCATTAAAGTGCACTACACTTGTAATTCCCTTTCTGGACTGTGGCTGCGTGGTATCGAAGTGACGGAGGACGTAGAAAAAGTTTAAAGAAAGATAGCTCGTTTTGTATTATAGCGAAATGGGGGAGAGAGTGCACGGATGTGATACGCAAGCTGTGATGGCACTCATTAAAAGAAAGGCATTTTTTTATTGCGGTGAGATCTTTTCGCGAAATTTCAGTCATCAACTTTCTCCTCCATGACAAAATATTTTGTTGATTCCCGCCTAACAGACACAAATGACCATCGTAATAAAATAAGAGAAATCGAGCTCGCGTATAAAGATTTAGGTGATCCCTTTACCCGCATGCTAGTCGAGAGTGGAAAGGTTGAGAAATGGTCTGAAAGTGTTCCTATGAAACTTGTACCAAACATTTAAGTGTCAGATGCAAATAATCATGTAGATGTAGATGTCATGTAGATAGGGAAGGTCTCGTCCGACGACGTCCTGAAACTTTTGTCCCAGTTTTCATGTTTTACAAGGAACAGTTCTCAAATTTATATATATGGGTAAGTGAGATGCGCTCGAAGTATGTCAAGTAAATGTTGCTCCTCCATGCGAAGTACACGAGGGAACTTTACAGTTATTTTCCTTCCCTTTCCTCTTCACTCTACTTGTTTGGTATAGTAACTTTAACACTCATAACTGTGCTTAATTTACCCAGTTAATTGCTAATCTGCAAGCAGTTAACAAACGACAATCCATTTCCAGCTAAAGATGAAACTGATACTAGAGTGGCTGGTCATATGCTATCTGATCACAACCATCCGAACGCCCCTATGTAATACGGAATTGATCACCAGATGTCACGAGGGGCGGGGATTTTGTGTTGTCAGTGGCAAAAGCAGGGACAACAGGGTGAGTCAGTGTGGCGAGCTCTATGTTTTCGAACGTGGACTAGTCATCGGGCGTTACCTGAGTAACAAATCCATCAGGGACATTTCAACCGGTCTTCAAGCTGCCCAAGTACACTCTTGGTGATGTGACTGTGAAGTGGAAAGGTGAAGAAGCAAACACGTAAATCGAGACCGGGCAGGCATCATGTACCGACAGAAAAGGACTGTCGAGCACTGCAGAGGGTGATTGTAAAAATCGCATGAAATCGGCGAAAGGAATCAGTTGTGAGTTCCAAAGTACTTCTTGCAGTCCACCTAGCTGTACGTAGTGTAACGCTGTCGACCTTTTCAGAGTCGAGAGACTTTGCACTAATGAAGCAAAGAACGACATTTGTACAGAATGCAGTGTATAAGAAGGTGTGCAAAAGACAATACTCTTTGACTGTGTGAAGTTTAATGCTTATATGTAATCTACAAATGCTTATAATGTTATGTTGTTGTTGTGGTCTTCAGTCCTGAGACTGGTTTGATGCAGCTCTTCATGCCACTCTATCCTGTGAAAGCTTCTTCATCTCCCAGTACCTACTGCAACCTACATCCTTCTGAGTCTGCTTAGTGTATTCATCTCTTGGTCTCCCTCTACGATTTTTACCCTCCACGCTACCCTCCAATACTAAATTGGTGATCCCTCGATGCCTCAGAACATGTCCTACCAACCGATCCCTTCTCCTATTCAAGTTGTGCCACAAACTCCTCCCCAATTCTATTCAATACCTCCTCATTAGTTATGTGATCTACCCATCTAATCTTCAGCATCCTTCTGTAGCACCACATTTCGAAAGCTTCTATTCTCTTCTTGTCCGAACTATTTATCGTCCATGTTTCACTTCCATAAATGGCTACACTCCATACAAATATTTTCAGAAACGACTTCCTGACTCTTAAATATATACTCGATGTTAACAAATTTCTCTTCTTCAGAAACGCTTTCCTTGCCACTGCCAGTCCACATTTTATATCCTCTCTACTTCGACCATCATCAGTTATTTTGCTCCCCAAATAGCAAAACTCCTTTACTACTTTAAGTGTCTCATTTCCTAATCTAATTCCCTCAGCATCACCAGACTTAATTCGACTACATTCCATTATTCTCGTTTTGCTTTTGTTGATGTTCATCTTATACCCTTCTTTCAAGACACTGTCCATACCGTTCAACTGCTCTTCCAAGTCCTTTGCTGTCTCTGACAGAATTACAATGTCATCGGCGAACCTCACAGTTTTTATTTCTTCTCCATGGATTTTGATACCTACTCCGAATTTTTCTTTTGTTTCCTTTACTGCTTGCTCAATATACAGATTGAATAACATCGGGGAGAGGCCACAACCCTATCTCACTCCCTTCCCAACCATTGCTTCCCTTTCATGTCCCTCGACTCTTATAACTGCCATCTGGTTTCTGTACAAATTGTAAATAGCCTTCGCTCCCTGTATTTTACCCCTGCCACCTTTAGAATTTGAAAGAGAGTATTCCAGTCAACATTGTCAAAAGCTTTCTCTAAGTCTACAAATGCTAGAAACGTAGGTTTGCCTTTCCTTAATCTTTCTTCAAAGATAAGTCGTAGGGTCAGTATTGCCTACGTGTTCCTAAGTAACAATAAATATCTTTTATTTAACTGTGTATCATTGTTTGTAAAGTGAAGTCAACACCAGCTCACGGCTAGAATTAAAAATAGGTGAAAACCAGTAGGGATTTACCGACGTTCTGGAAGGTCGAAAAAGGTGGAGATTTTTTGGAGGTAACGGAAGCAGGTAGCAGAGGAGAGAAGTGGAGCGGGTCATACAGGCGCAAGACACTGTGGAGGCAGGTGACGAAAGCTGATGCGCTGTGTATTCCGCACTATTATTTAAACAAAGTCAAAAGTTTAACTGCTTAATAGACGTGAGTGAAGGGGAAGTGCTAAGGCACATGTTTGCAACGCTTTAGAGGTGACATAAAATTACGTCTGCAACGAGTGTTGGTGCCTGGGTGAGAAAATTCTAAGGCATTCATTACTAAGACCGATGCAGATCCCCAGGAAAGCCAAACTCGTAACTGCGCTAGTATAAGTCGCGTAATTCGACGCCAAGAAGACAAGTAATAATCTCCGTCGCTGCAAAACGGTATGTGCCTTCTAAGCACCTACATCTCCAGCAACAGTGCTCACGACGACAATACTGAAACTAACCTTCCATAGTTCTGTATACGAGCTGTATTGACAAGTTTTTGTGTTACCTAAACGTAGACTTTCACGGGCGGAAATGTCATGTACACTCTTTGACATAAAACTCGACCGGCGGCCGGCCGCTTCAGAGGCTAAGTCCGCGCCGATCGCGACATGGGACAATAAAACTGGCCAACTCGCTAATTCTCTAAGTCCGGTTATCTGCACAATCTGGCAACACTGCAGACTGCGGCACTTCCTGGAGGAAAACTTGTCCCATGATAGAGAAACGCTAGGCTGATTACGCCTGTGGTCTAGCGGTAGCGTGTGTTGTTTCTGTTCGTAATGTCAGTGGATGGAGAGCAGCTGGCATAAAATATTTTTATAGCCTCTTCTGTCTGAATGTTGAAGACGTGAATGTAATGGTAGCGCAGATTCAATCTATTTCGCTTTCTGACACACCGATATCAAAATTTTATCCAGTAACGATTTTGCGGCAGATTTCCTGCAGACTGTCCTCCTCTGGACGCCGTATGCGGCAAAGCTCCGGGATCCATTTGCTGGCTGCCGGCAGCGGCCGTGGCGACAGCAGCGGCGCTGCACTCCCCCGTTCATTATCGAAAGCGCCTGCTCCCGCTCATCGCTTTTGATGATTTAACCCTGCTGTTCTGTTCGGGTCTATATGACCCGAAACGAATATGAACGTTATTTTACATTATGTAAATACCAATATATATTTATGAAACTTTGTGACTTTGTCTGAAAATGGATGAGCAGCATGTGTTTTAAAAGGTTTTAAAAAAGTTTAAGAAGTTTGGGCTTCAACTGTAATAGTTGCATATGTAATGTTCGGGTCATAATGACCCGACACAAATATGTTTAGTGTAACTCGTATTTATTTCTAAAATCTGGAAATGGCGAAAATTATTTTTGTTGTGTTGTGTGGGAATAGTGACTGCATCATTCCAACTTACTCTCAACAATCACCTAAAGCTCCATGCGTTCACAACAATGGGCTTGTTTGTTGCTTTCCCCAGGAAATAATAATTGGCAGTTCTCAATAATTGGAATGCTTTGTTTCTGCCCAGTTTGACTTGTGACACCATGGCGATGAGACCATTGAATGATCGTGAGTTGGAAGAAATAGTAAATGCCTCACCAGATGAAGGATCACTTTCTGAGTTTGAAGATCACATCAGCAATGCATCTGAAAGCGAGTGTTCCGATGACAGTTACGACAGTCCACAGCCCATACAAAATAGTGTAGAGACTTTTCTTTCTAAAAATGGGAATATAGAATGGCAGTTGCATCCACCAGCACAACATGGTCGCCTACCAGCTTCGAACATCATCAAGAGTACCCCAGGAGTTACCAGGTATGCAGTCAGCAGAATATCTGATGTAAAATGTTCATTTGAAGCAGTATTTCACACAGCGCTTCAAAATGAAATAATAGAGATGACAAATATTGAAGGGCAGCGAGTTTATGGTGAACAGTGGACAGATATTGATGGTTCTGTTTTCCATGCATACTTAGGACTCTTACTCCTAGCGGGTGTATATCGATCTCATGGGGAGTCTACAAAAAGTTTGTGGGATAAAGATACTGGGCGAAACATATTTCGAGCAACCATGTCTCATGAAACATTCTGTAAGATATCACGTGTCCTGCGATTTGACAAGAAATCTACTAGAGAGGAAAGACGACGTACTGACAAACTTGCCGCAATTCGTAGTATTTGGGAGAAGTGGGTAGAGGTCCTTCCTAAACTGTATAATCCAGGAGAAAATGTTACTGTTGACGAGCAGTTAGTAGCATTTAGAGGTCGCTGTCCATTCAAGCAGTATATCCCAAGTAAACCGGCAAAATATGGGATCAAAATATGGACCATGTGTGACAGCAAAACTTCATACGTACTGAAAGCCCAAATTTATACAGGAAAGGTGAGTGGAGCGGCACCAGAAAGAAATCAGGGAATGAGGGTGGTATCTGATCTCACTTCTGAGTTACGTGGTCAGAATATCACGTGTGACAACTTTTTTACGTCGTACAATTTGGGGCAGCTGCTTCTGAAAAGGAAATTGACTATGTTGGGAACTATACGGAAAAATAAGCCGGAGCTTCCACACAAAATGACCAACAAGGAGGTACACAGCTCTTCATTTTACTTCACAAATGACACTACTGTGGTTAATTATATTCCTAAGAGACACAAGAATGTTGTACTTATGAGCACTCTCCACCATGATGCGGAAATCAGTGACAGGGCTGATAAGAAGCCAAAAATGATTTTGGACTATAATTCAACCAAAGGTGCTGTAGACACGCTTGATCAGTTATTAGGTACATATACATGCAAACGAAAAAGTAATAGGTGGCCAATGATAGTTTTCTACAATATTCTTGATGTTTCTGCTTATAATGCATACGTTTTGTGGATTTCGGTTGACCCTAATTGGAATGCAAGCAAATTGACTAGAAGGAGAATATTCTTGGAGGAACTTGGAAAGTCACTGATAAAAGAACATATTGCATCAAGAACGCATTTCCCAAGAACAGAAGATTCTTTGAGAATGGTCACAAGCATCCAAAACCCGAATGATGTGGGTGGTGTGTCAGAATCGGTAACAACAAGAAAATCTACAAAACGTGCACGCTGTAAGTTCTGTCCATCAAGTAATGACAATAAAACAAACATGGTGTGTGGAAAATGTAGTAAACATATTTGCAAGAAACATGTAACCTACTTGTGTCCACAGTGCAAGCAGTAAGAAAAGAACTGTAGTATTTTATAAGATGATTGTATTGAAAATTCTGTTGTTTCAAATTTATGTGAATACTTGTGCCTAAACTACAATCAGTAAGAAGAGAGGATTCTAAAGTTGTAGTGCTTTCTATGTTGGAATGTAATAAAAAAACTGTAGTGTGTTCTGTACTGTAGTGTGCTCTAAGATGAATATCTGTAATGACAACTGTCTGTTGTTAGAAAATGTCAATACTTACGTCTAAACTGTCAACAATAAGAATAGAAGTATGGAAAAACTGTAGTGCTTTCTAAGTTGAATGCCTGTAATGGAAACTGTCTGTTGTTTCAAATTTATGTGCATATTTAAATGAAAAATATCCCTCAATAAAGTTGTATGCATTGTTATTATTATTATTATTACCATTATTATTATTATTATTATTATTATTATTATTACTAACAAGGTACTGGAATAGAACAACAATGTCGATAGCTAAAACTGTACCAAAATTTATGTTTCTAAAGCATTTTGATATGTCGGGTCATATTGACCCGAACAGTATATATGTCAAGTAAAAGTGAACAGAACAGCAGGGTTAAAACGCTTTATTATTAAATGTTGCTCCACAGAAAATTTCTACGATTTCCATTCACGCTCAAAAGCAACGGAGACAGACGCCCTGATTAGTAGGCGGGTATTATATTACATTAATCGGCAAGAGCTGAGTATGGCCCGAAATTAATTTTATAGACTGGGACGAAATTAAACCACCTCGCTACATTCGATGAATTTATAAATGCTTCATACCTCGTTTCTTTTCCTTTCAAACTCAATTATTTGTGCAACTTTTGGTCAATGTTCGGATGTTTTCGTCAAGCCGGGGTGAGCGTCTGTGGTGTAAAGTGTATTACATTTCTTGTTTCATTCCTTATGGTAACTCTATGCGATAAACTGTGTGAATACCTTGCAATGCATGCTCTGTAGCAGTGCAGGAACACTGCACATTTGGAGTTTCATGTATGGATTCATGAAGTATTTAATGTTGATCGGAAGTGATAGTTAAGGTCATCAGATTTAGACCAGAAAAATTTGTCGTTTTGGAGGTTTCAGAGAACGGAAAGGAATTGCTAACGTCGGTGTTAGAAAACGTCTACAGTTAAATGCTATTGTAAAAATTTAGAAGAGGGGAACTATATTAATCAACATGTGCACTTCATAAACAACCTTCTGACATGTTAGACCTATATGACGAACAAAACTCAAATTTATATCGTTGACAGTCGCTTTGAATCTTTTCAGGATCTGTTTTACAGTGAAGCACCTTGGCATTTGCAAAGCAGACATCCATGATATTAACTTAATTTACTAAGTCGAATCGGACGAAGATTGATGTTTAAAGGCATTCTTCAGATTTCGTATAAAGAATTTTTACTAGCCGTTTGCAACTCCATTAATTAAAATGGAAAATAAAAGGTTGTAGTCAGCGGCTTCCACCGAGATTGGAACTGCTATGTCATACAGTACGACCACCGCAACGCACAAGGGAACCTCTTTTTTTAAATTTTGCTTTTTTTTCTTTTACTTTTTTTGACGATTACCCCTTTTTAACTCTCTTATTTTAAAGCCCCTTAGGAAAATGGCAATAAAAAAAGAAACTAAGTGCCACCGCCACTTTTCATCCTATTAAAAAAAAAAAAAAATCTGGTCCACTTCAGGCGTTGGCTCCTGACTAAACCTACCCCAAGAGCTGCCTATATACCAGGGGAAATATGGGAATCCAAGGTTAGGGCTATCATTACAAACAAAACAAAATCTTCCTTTTTCTGAATTTTATTTTTATTTTTATTTTTGTTTTGTTTATTTTTGTTGTGTAATTGATCAGACGCCTTCTGCGCCCCGCTGGTAATATGTTGAGTCACGTCTTCTCGAAATTGGTGTGTTCCGTTCAGTAGTTCAGAAATGTTCATTGGTTCAAACTGGAAACCTTCTTCACTCTTGGCTTAACACATTCCAGCTGCGAGGCGGGTCGTGGAAAGCACTCCCAAGGAAGTTCGAGAAAAATTGTCTGTATTTTGGGTGGCGGACAGGGACATAATGACGGTCATTGAGGTATGTCCAAAAATCGAGAACAGAGTCTACAGTTTGTCCAACTAGGTAGTGAATGGCATGACCGCGAATCCAATTCACAGCATTGGTCTTTGTCCGAGGAAAATAGTCACGTCCCGGAACTAATAATGAAAGGGGAGTATTCCGATTCAGAATGTCCCGCGTTAGAAAAGCCACAATATGACGAATAACCTCTGAGCTAACGACACACTGGCGACCACAGACGGACTATAGTCACTGCGATGTTGCCTGAGCCTCAAAACGCAACCTTAAAACACACAAACAGGTGTTACTTATGTGAAGAACGCCGTTCTTGGAGTCCAGAAATTAATTATACTTTCTAAGTGTCTCATCTTACAGTGGATTCTATCGTACGAGTCTTCGATGTGGAAAACGAATGTCAAGTGAATTTAGCGAGGTAACGCCGGCCTACACCCGGAAGTAAATGCACTATCAGAGTGTTGACAAATACTTGCTACGACGCTGCCATTTCTCGGTTCTCTTACGAGACAGCTCTTCAGCGAAATGCTTGCCGTGATTCTCCGATACGGTCCTTCAGAGTGGAGACGCGCGCGCACGTTTGGTTTTTATGCGGCGTTCTCCCCTGATGGTTTCTGACGTCGCCTTGTGGGCTATGTCTACATTTGAGACATTCAATTATCATTAATCCAGAATGATACAAGTTTCAGCTTCCGGCGTGGAAGAAGGCTGTTGACGCCGACATTATATCATTTCAACGTAGGGAAAGCAAAACGGGTCATTCAATGTTTCTCATTCAACATAAAGCATGTGAGATAATTTTCCGTAACGTTCATAATCATCTAAAAATACAAACGAAGTAAAAATACATCTGAAGCTTATTCGAATTGAATATAATGTAAGATACCAAACGCTTTGCACCTCGATGTCGAATTTGTCCACGTGCAATCTTTTGCAGCATACAAAAAGAATGTCATGATTACCACGAGAATGAAGAAATATGTTGGTACGGATGGAAGCAAGGAGAGACGCAGTCAACAAATATTCGATTCCTCATGGCATTCATTTCATTTGAGACGTAAGAAGAGTTAAAGCGGGATATTACTTTCGTTAACACGAAAGATATGCCGCACATATTGATAACGAGGAAGTCTGCGTCTTCATACGTTTCCTCCTTGAAATCTGTATGCTCTCTTATATACTAAGTAGCCTGATCATTGTTTCAGTAATGTTACCCTCTTGTTTGACCCCGTAACGATGAACAGATTCCAAATGCATGTCTCTGCATGAAAGTAGCTGTTCGAACCCTTCCTGGGTTGCTTTTTGTTTTTTATTGCTTGGAATTCATGAAGCAGACCACCGTGCCTTCTCCCCTTGTGGGTTAGGTCTCAAAACTAAACCGCTTTTTATCCAATGGCATAATTTATTCAGACAGCATCAGCACAAGACTGTCAAACAAAGCCTTCCATTTACAGTTGCAACACTCTAACCAGCACTGACCGAAGTGTAATCCACGGTCATGGTCCGAAATTAGCAGCTGTCTGCTACTGTGGCAAAGTCCGTACTACACTTTCGATTCCGCAGCACCATTTTATCTAGTAACACTGTGTAGTTGCAGAGTTGTGCCAGCATGTCTGTCCTCACACTGTCAACTTTATGTATCTCACTTCTCCTGTAGCGTTGATCACAAGGAGCAGAAGTAAATGAGTGTATTCTGCATGACGTAACATTCAGTATTCCCTTCTTTCATAGCCACTCTTCATGTGCATCGATACCAAATAGGAATGTGAAAACTCTTGCGAGTGAGAGAATGACAATAACAATCGTAACAAGAACAATCAAATAATGAATAATGTTTATTCCAACGCAGAACGAGAATGGCTTTAAACATAAAAATCTATATCTATATCCATATCTATTGATCTTTGAGTTGCACAATGCAAATATATTCTTAGCATTTAGTTACTGAATTTAGTTCGGGATGTTTGCAGAGAAAAGAAAAAGTCGGTACTTCTCGCTAGTGTAATATAATGTGAACCAGCAACTACCCTTTCCTTAGAACACGACTCAAGCAGGTCCCCAAGTAGGTACCAAGGCACTGCTGCATTCTGTTCCCTGACATTGCTCTGATGACGGTTAATGCAGATAGTTCCGATTATGAAATACAAAACGTAGTGCAGGTTAGTTCCTAGGATAGTAACATTAAATTTGCGTTGTAGACGGCACATGAACGTGACGACTATCCATATTACTCATCAATATAAAAAGACAATATTATGGGAATTTAGCAGGATTACTCAACATGAATTCTGAAATTGGTTGACTGAGCGCACAGGTGCTAAACGTCGTCAAGAGTATACGATGTCCTAATCGCATTAGGAATATGAAGATCGTCTTCGACAGCTCGCAACTTTCACATTGCTATCTCCACCCTACTCCAGACAGCCCTCGGTGGAGTTGCACTAAGTTGTCGATGCAATGTAAAGCCTTCAAACCGACAACAGACCACATATTGAAAAATACAAGCGAGATCTCTTGCAGCGTAAGCTTATTGTAACTAACCTAAAAATTATTGGACAGGAACATTGTCCTATTCAAAAAAAGCTGTCCAGCAGGTCCTCTAATCGCTCCTTGGTACAGTCGTTTGACTATTGAAAATGGTTCCAACAAGTCACCACTAGAAAACACTGCTCTGTACCGCAATAACTCAAGATGTAAAGTAATACCACGATACTACAAATATCAGGGAACACCTTATCACAGATAAGACTGTCCTTAAGGCTTGTAAGCTCACATTTATTATAATAAATGACATACCTGAAATGTTACCACTCTCACTATTACGTCAGATTGGTAATGCACGTAGTAAGTTCGTCGTATTCATGATTTCCTCTTCAAAGTAACATACCGTATTTATTATTTAACACAAAATGACACTAAAAATTTAAGTTATTCACGAGCAGCTAGTTGAGAATATGTATGAACTTCAAATGACACGACGAACCGTCTTGTTCCGCATATGGATTCAAACCCAGCTCATGCAGACTAAGCAAAGATTTCGTTACTGACGGAAACTTACAGTCATTCCTGATTAAGCATACAGAGAGTGATATACCTCGATTTTAGACAGTATCAGTTAGCAAATATCAACTTTAAATTGCATAACGCAAACATGTTTAACAGACGCGAATTCCTACCCATCATCTATTGTCCCTGTTAACGAACTACGAGAGATGTTAAATATTGCTTCTTCACAAGTAACTTACTTGAAATGTGCTGTAACGGATGATGTGCTTAGCTTACAAAATTAATCACGGTGGAAAAAATGCGAGTCTATTAAATGGTTAAGTAGAAGCAAGCTTCTGACGCAGAGATTATGCTATTCTCATGTCAGCAGGATGTAAAGGCCCTTCTAGGCATCATAGGCTGGATGTGAAGCCACTTTGATTTTTCACAAATTCAGCAAATTTCTTAGT